>NW_025956390.1:0-30934 GCF_023159225.1 Perognathus longimembris pacificus | reverse complement strand
ATCAGTGGAGATATTTACTGATAAACAGCTACCTACGCAGCATGTTCATGTCGTTCCTAAATGAGCTTTTATCTCTCTGCCCTCACCACAAATCAGATTCTTCTGAGGAGTTCCCAGTACATTATCCTTTCCCCTGTGTAATTACCTTAACAAGCTCCAGCTGTTTTTATTCTCAGAAGGTTTACTCCCTGATATACAGCTGCCTACCCCCTTCGTAAGTGGAGTTCCTAAATGAGCGTTTTTCTCTGTTCCCTCACCACAATCCAGATTCTTTTGGGGAGTTACCAGTACAGTAACCATACCAGGAAGTACTTAATTTATTAAGCTACTGCTTTTCTTAATCTCAGTGGAGATATTTACTGATAAACAGCTACCTACGCAGCATGTTCATGTCGTTCCTAAATGAGCTGTTATCTGTCTGCCCACACCACAAATCAGATTCTTCTGAGGAGTTCCCAGTACATTATCCTTTCCTCTGTGTAATTACCTTAACAAGCTCCAGCTGTTTCTATTCTCAGAAGGTTTACTCCCTGATATACAGCTGCCTACCCCCTTCGTAAGTGCAGGTCCTAAATGAGCTTTTTTTCTCTGTTCCCTCACCACAATCCAGATTCTTTTGGGGAGTTACCAGTACAGTAACCATACCAGGAAGTACTTAATTCATTAAGCTCCTGCTTTTCTTAATGTCAGTGGAGATATTTACTGATAAACAGCTACCTACGCAGCATGTTCATGTCGTTCCTAAATGAGCTTTTATCTCTCTGCCCTCACCACAATCAGATTCTTCTGAGGAGTTCCCAGTACATTATCCTTTCCCCTGTGTAATTACCTTAACAAGCTCCAGCTGTTTTTATTCTCAGAAGGTTTACTCCCTGATATACAGCTGCCTACCCCCTTCGTAAGTGCAGGTCATAAATGAGCTTTTTTCTCTGTTCCCTCACCACAATCCAGATTCTTTTGGGGAGTTACCAGTAGAGTAACCATACCAGGAAGTACTTAATTTATTAAGCTACTGCTTTTCTTAATCTCAGTGGAGATATTTACTGATAAACAGCTACCTACGCAGCATGTTCATGTCGTTCCTAAATGAGCTGTTATCTCTCTGCCCTCACCACAAATCACATTCTTCTGAGGAGTTCCCAGTACATTATCCTTTCCCCTGTGTAATTACCTTAACAAGCTCCAGCTGTTTTTATTCTCAGAAGGTTTACTCCCCTGATATACAGCAGCCTACCCCCTTCGTAAGTGCAGGTCCTAAATGAGCTTTTTTCTCTGTTCCCTCCGAACAATCCAGATTCTTTTGGGGAGTTACCAGTACAGTAACCATACCAGGAAGTACTTAATTTATTAAGCTACTGCTTTTCTTAATGTCAGTGGAGATATTTACTGATAAACAGCTACCTACGCAGCATGTTCATGTCGTTCCTAAATGAGCTTTTATCTCTCTGCCCTCACCACAAATCAGATTCTTCTGAGGAGTTCCCAGTACATTATCCTTTCCCCTGTGTAATTACCTTAACAAGCTCCAGCTGTTTTTATTCTCAGAAGGTTTACTCCCTGATATACAGCTGCCTACCCCCTTCGTAAGTGCAGGTCCTAAATGAGCTTTTTTCTCTGTTCCCTCCCCACAATCCAGATTCTTTTGGGAGTTACCCAGTACAGTCCAGCATACCAGGAAGTACTTAATTTATTAAGCTACTGCTTTTCTTAATCTCAGTGGAGATATTTACTGATAAACAGCTACCTACGCAGCATGTTTCATGTCGTTCTAAATGAGCTTTTATCTCTCTGCCCTCACCACAAATCAGATTCTTCTGAGGAGTTTCCCAGTACATTATCCTTTCCCCTGTGTAATTACCTTAAAAAGCTCCAGCTGTTTTTATTCTCAGAAGGTTTACCTCCCTGATATACAGCTGCCTACCCTCTTCGTAAGTGCAGGTCCTAAATGAGCTTTTTTCTCTGTTCCCTCACCACAATCCAGATTCTTTTGGGGAGTTACCAGTACAGTAACCATACCAGCAAGTACTTAATTTATTAAGCTACTGCTTTTCTTAATCTCAGTGGAGATATTTACTGATAAACAGCTACCTTCCCAGCATGTTCATGTCGTTCCTATATGAGCTTTTATCTCTCTGCCCTCACCACAAATCAGATTCTTCTGAGGAGTTCCCAGTACATTATCCTTTCCCCTGTGTAATTACATTAACAAGCTCCAGCTGTTTTTATTCTCAGAAGGTTTACTCCCTGATATACATCTGCCTACCCCCTTCGTAAGTGCAGGTCCTAATGAGCTTTTTTCTCTGTTCCCTCACCACAATCCAGATTCTTTTGGGGAGTTACCAGTACAGTAACCATACCAGGAAGTACTTAATTTATTAAGCTACTGCTTTTCTTAATCTCAGTGGAGATATTTACTGATAAACAGCTACCTACGCAGCATGTTCATGTCGTTCCTAAATGAGCTTTTATCACTCTGCCCTCACCACAAATCAGATTCTTCAGAGGAGTTCCCAGTACATTATCCTTTCCCCTGTGTAATTACCTTAACAAGCTCCAGCTGTTTTTATTCTCAGAAGGTTTACTCCCTGATATACAGCTGCCTACCCCCTTCGTAAGTGCAGGTCCTAAATGAGCTTTTTTCTCTGATCCCTCACCACAATCCAGTATCTTTTGGGGAGTTACCAGTACAGTAACCATACCAGGAAGTACTTAATTTATTAAGCTACAGCTTTTCTTAATCTCAGTGGAGATATTTACTGATAAAGAGCTACCTACGCAGCATGTTCATGTCGTTCCTAAATGAGCTTTTATCTCTCTGCCCTCACCACAAATCAGATTCTTCTGAGGAGTTCCCAGTACATTATCCTTTCCCCTGTGTAATTACCTTAACAAGCTCCAGCTGTTTTTATTCTCAGAAGGTTTACTCCCTGATATACAGCTGCCTACCCCCTTCGTAAGTGCAGGTCCTAAATGAGCTTTGTTCTCTGTTCCCTCACCACAATCCAGATTCTTTTCTGGAGTTACCAGTACAGTAACCATACCAGGAAGTACTTAATTTATTAAGCTACTGCTTTTCTTAATCTCAGTGGAGATATTTACTGATAAACAGCTACCTACGCAGCATGTTCATGTCGTTCCTAAATGAGCTGTTATCTCTCTGCCCACACCACAAATCAGATTCTTCTGAGGAGTTCCCAGTACATTATCCTTTCCTCTGTGTAATTACCTTAACAAGCTCCAGCTGTTTCTATTCTCAGAAGGTTTACTCCCTGATATACAGCTGCCTACCCCCTTCGTAAGTGCAGGTCCTAAATGAGCTTTTTTCTCTGTTCCCTCACCACAATCCAGATTCTTTTGGGGAGTTACCAGTACAGTAACCATACCAGGAAGTACTTAATTCATTAAGCTACTGCTTTTCTTAATGTCAGTGGAGATATTTACTGATAAACAGCTACCTACGCAGCATGTTCATGTCGTTCCTAAATGAGCTTTTATCTCTCTGCCCTCACCACAAATCAGATTCTTCTGAGGAGTTCCCAGTACAATTATCCTTTCCCCTGTGTAATTACCTTAACAAGCTCCAGCTGTTTTTATTCTCAGAAGGTTTACTCCCTGATATACAGCTGCCTACCCCCTTCGTACGTGCAGGTCCTATATGAGCTTTTTTCTCTCTTCCCTCACCACAATCTAGATTCTTTTGGGGAGTTACCAGTACAGTAACCATACCAGGAAGTACTTAATTTATTAATCTACAGCTTTTCTTAATCTCAGTGGAGATATTTACTGATAAAGAGCTACCTACGCAGCATGTTCATGTCGTTCCTAAATGAGCTTTTATCTCTCTGCCCTCACCAGAAATCAGATTCTTCTGAGGAGTTCCCAGTACATTATCCTTTCCCCTCTGTAATTACCTTAACAAGCTCCAGCTGTTTTTATTCTCAGAAGGTTTACTCCCTGATATACAGCTGCCTACACCCTTCGTAAGTGCAGGTCCTAAATGAGCTTTGTTCTCTGTTCCCTCACCACAATCCAGATTCTTTTCTGGAGTTACCAGTACAGTAACCATACCAGGAAGTACTTAATTTATTAAGCTACTGCTTTTCTTAATCTCAGTGGAGATATTTACTGATAAACAGCTACCTACGCAGCATGTTCATGTCGTTTCTAAATGAGCTTTTATCTCTCTGCCCTCACCACAAATCAGATTCTTCTGAGGAGTTCCCAATACATTATCCTTTTCCCCTGTGTAATTACCTTAACAAGCTCCAGCTGTTTTTATTCTCAGAAGGTTTACTCCCTGATATACAGCTGCCTACCCCCTTCGTAAGTGCAGGTCATAAATGAGCTTTTTTCTCTGTTCCCTCACCACAATCCAGATTCTTTTGCGGGGAGTTACCAGTAGAGTAACCATACCAGGAAGTACTTAATTTATTAAGCTACTGCTTTTCTTATCTCAGTGGAGATATTTACTGATAAACAGCTACCTACGCAGCATGTTCCATGTCGTTCCTAAATGAGCTGTTATCTCTCTGCCCTCACCACAAATCACATTCTTCTGAGGAGTTCCCAGTACATTATCCTTTCCCCTGTGTAATTACCTTAACAAGCTCCAGCTGTTTTTATTCTCAGAAGGTTTACTCCCTGATATACAGCAGCCTACCCCCTTCGTAAGTGCAGGTCCTAAATGAGCTTTTTTTCTCTGTTCCCTCCGAACAATCCAGATTCTTTTGGGGAGTTACCAGTACAGTAAACCATACCAGGAAGTACTTAATTTATTAAGCTACTGCTTTTCTTAATGTCAGTGGAGATATTTACTGATAAACAGCTACCTACGCAGCATGTTCATGTCGTTCCTAAATGAGCTTTTATCTCTCTGCCCTCACCACAAATCAGATTCTTCTGAGGAGTTCCCAGTACATTATCCTTTCCCCTGTGTAATTACCTTAACAAGCTCCAGCTGTTTTTATTCTCAGAAGGTTTACTCCCTGATATACAGCTGCCTACCCCCTTCGTAAGTGCAGGTCCTAAATGAGCTTTTTTCTCTGTTCCCTCCCCACAATCCAGATTCTTTTGGGGAGTTACCAGTACAGTCAGCATACCAGGAAGTACTTAATTTATTAAGCTACTGCTTTTCTTAATCTCAGTGGAGATATTTACTGATAAACAGCTACCTACGCAGCATGTTCATGTCGTTCCTAAATGAGCTTTTATCTCTCTGCCCTCACCACAAATCAGATTCTTCTGAGGAGTTCCCAGTACATTATCCTTTCCCCTGTGTAATTACCTTAACAAGCTCCAGCTGTTTTTATTCTCAGAAGGTTTACTCCCTGATATACAGCTGCCTACCCTCTTCGTAAGTGCAGGTCCTAAATGAGCTTTTTTCTCTGTTCCCTCACCACAATCCAGATTCTTTTGGGAGTTACCAGTACAGTAACCATACCAGCAAGTACTTAATTTATTAAGCTACTGCTTTTCTTAATCTCAGTGGAGATATTTACTGATAAACAGCTACCTTCCCAGCATGTTCATGTCGTTCCTATATGAGCTTTTATCTCTCTGCCCTCACCACAAATCAGATTCTTCTGAGAGTTCCCAGTACATTCTCCTTTCCCCTGTGTAATTACATTAACAAGCTCCAGCTGTTTTTATTCTCAGAAGGTTTACTCCCTGATATACATCTGCCTACCCCCTTCGTAAGTGCAGGTCCTAAATGAGCTTTTTTCTCTGTTCCCTCACCACAATCCAGATTCTTTTGGGGAGTTACCAGTACAGTAACCATACCAGGAAGTACTTAATTTATTAAGCTACTGCTTTTCTTAATCTCAGTGGAGATATTTACTGATAAAACAGCTACCTACGCAGCATGTTCATGTCGTTCCTAAATGAGCTTTTATCACTCTGCCCCTCACCACAAATCAGATTCTTCAGAGGAGTTCCCAGTACATTATCCTTTCCCCTGTGTAATTACCTTAACAAGCTCCAGCTGTTTTTATTCTCAGAAGGTTTACTCCCTGATATACAGCTGCCTACCCCCTTCGTAAGTGCAGGTCCTAAATGAGCTTTTTTCTCTGATCCCTCACCACAATCCAGTATCTTTTGGGGAGTTACCAGTACAGTAACCATACCAGGAAGTACTTAATTTATTAAGCTACAGCTTTTCTTAATCTCAGTGGAGATATTTACTGATAAAGAGCTACCTACGCAGCATGTTCATGTCGTTCCTAAATGAGCTTTTATCTCTCTGCCCTCACCACAAATCAGATTCTTCTGAGGAGTTCCCAGTACATTATCCTTTCCCCTGTGTAATTACCTTAACAAGCTCCAGCTGTTTTTATTCTCAGAAGGTTTACTCCCTGATATACAGCTGCCTACCCCCTTCGTAAGTGCAGGTCCTAAATGAGCTTTGTTCTCTGTTCCCTCACCACAATCCAGATTCTTTTCTGGAGTTACCAGTACAGTAACCATACCAGGAAGTACATAATTTATTCAGCTACTGCTTTTCTTAATGTCAGTGGAGATATTTACTGATAAACAGCTACCTACGCAGCATGTTCTGTCGTTCCTAATGAGCTTTTATCTCTCTGCCCTCACCACAAATCAGATTCTTCTGAGGAGTTCCCAGTACATTATCCTTTCCCCTGTGTAATTACCTTAACAAGCTCCAGCTCTTTTTATTCTCAGAAGGTTTACTCCCTGATATACAGCTGCCTACCCCCTTCGTAAGTGCAGGTCCTAAATGAGCTTTTTTCTCTGTTCCCTCACCACAATCCAGATTCTTTTGGGGAGTTACCAGTACAGTAACCATACCAGGAAGTACTTAATTTATTAAGCTACTGCTTTTCTTAATCTCAGTGGAGATATTTACTGATAAACAGCTACCTACGCAGCATGTCATGTCGTTCTTAAATGAGCTTTTATCTCTCTGCCCTCACCACAAATCAGATTCTTCTGAGGAGTTCCCAGTACATTATCCTTTCCCTGTGTAATTACCTTAACAAGCTCAGCTGTTTTTATTCTCAGAAGGTTTACTCCCTGATATACAGCTGCCTACCCCTTTCGTAAGTGCAGGTCCTAAATGAGCTTTTTTCTCTGTTCCCTCACTACAATCCAGATTCTTTTGGGGAGTTACCAGTACAGTAACCATACCAGGAAGTACTTAATTTATTAAGCTACTGCTTTTCTTAATATCAGTGGAGATATTTAACTGATAAACAGCTACCTACGAAGCATGCTCATGTCGTTCCTAAATGAGCTTTTATCTCTCTGCCCTCACCACAAATCAGATTCTTCTGAGGAGTTCCCAGTACATTATCCTTTCCCCTGTGTAATTACCTTAACAAGCTCCAGCTGTTTTTATTCTCAGAAGGTTTACCTCCCTGATATACAGCTGCCTACCCCCTTCGTAAGTGCAGGTCCTAAATGAGCTTTTTCTCTGATCCCTCACCACAATCCAGATTCTTTGGGGAGTTACCAGTACAGTAACCATACCAGGAAGTACTTAATTTATTAAGCTACAGCTTTTCTTAATCTCAGTGGAGATATTTACTGATAAAGAGCTACCTACGCAGCATGTTCATGTCGTTCCTAAATGAGCTTTTATCTCTCTGCCCTCACCACAAATCAGATTCTTCTGAGGAGTTCCCAGTACATTATCCTTTCCCCTGTGTAATTACCTTAACAAGCTCCAGCTCTTTTTATCTCAGAAGGTTTACTCCCTGATATACAGCTGCCTACCCCCTTCGTAAGTGCAGGTCCTAAATGAGCTTTGTTCTCTGTTCACTCACCACAATCCAGATTCTTTTCTGGAGTTACCAGTACAGTAACCATACCAGGAAGTACTTAATTTATTAAGCTACTGCTTTTCTTAATCTCAGTGGAGATATTTACTGATAAACAGCTACCTACGCAGCATGTTCATGTCGTTCCTAAATGAGCTTTTATCTCTCTGCCCTCACCACAAATCAGATTCTTCTAAGGAGTTCCCAGTACATTATCCTTTCCCCTGTGTAATTACCTTAACAAGCTCCAGCTGCTTTTATTCTCAGAGGGTTTACTCCCTGATATACAGCTGCCTACCCCCTTCGTAAGTGCAGGTCCTAAATGAGCTTTTTTCTCTGTTCCCTCACCACAATCCAGATTCTTTTGGGGAGTTAAGAATACAGTAACCATACCAGGAAGTACATAATTTATTAAGCTACTGCTTTTCTTAATGTCAGTGGAGATATTTACTGATAAACAGCTACCTACGCAGCATGTTCATGTCGTTCCTAAATGAGCTTTTATCTCTCTGCCCTCACCACAAATCAGATTCTTCTGAGGAGTTTCCCAGTACATTATCCTTTCCCCTGTGTAATTAACCTTAACAAGCTCCAGTTGTTTTTATTCTCAGAAGCTTTACTCCCTGATATACAGCTGCCTACCCCCTTCGTAAGTGCAGGTCCTAAATGAGCTTTTTTCTCTGTTCCCTCACCACAATCCAGATTCTTTTGGGAGTTACCAGTACAGTAACCATACCAGGAAGTACTTAATTTATTAACCTACTGCTTTTCTTAATGTCAGTGGAGATATTTACTGATAAACAGCTACCTACGCAGCATGTTCATGTCGTTCCTAAATGAGCTTTTATCTCTCTGCCCTCACCACAAATCAGATTCTTCTGAGGAGTTCCCCAGTACATTATCCTTTCGCCTGTGTAATTACCTTAACAAGCTCCAGCTGTTTTTATTCTCAGAAGGTTTACTCCCTGATATACAGCTGCCTACCCCCTTCGTAAGTGCAGGTCCTAAATGAGCTTTTTTCTCTGTTCCCTCACCACAATCCAGATTCTTTTGGGGAGTTACCAGTACAGTAACCATACCAGGAAGTACATAATTTATTAAGCTACTGCTTTTTCTAATCTAAGTGGAGATATTTACTGATGAACAGCTACCTACGCAGCATGTTCATGTCGTTCCTAAATGAGCTTTTATCTCTCTGCCCTCACCACAAATCAGATTCTTCTGAGGAGTTCCCAGTACATTATCCTTTCCCCTGTGTAATTACCTTAACAAGCTCCAGCTGTTTTTATTCTCAGAAGGTTTACTCCCTGATATACAGCTGCCTACCCCCTTCGTAAGTGCAGGTCCTAAATGAGCTTTTTTCCTCTGTTCCCTCACCACAATCCAGATTCTTTTGGGGAGTTACCAGTACAGTAACCATACCAGGAAGTACTTAATTTATTAAGCTACTGCTTTTCTTAATCTCAGTGGAGATATTTACTGATAAACAGCTACCTACGCAGCATGTTCATATCGTTCTTAAATGAGCTTTTACCTCTCTGCCCCTCACCACAAATCAGATTCTTCTGAGGAGTTCCCAGTACATTATCCTTTCCCCTGTGTAATTACCTTAACAAGCTCCAGCTGTTTTTATTCTCAGAAGGTTTACTCCCTGATATACAGCTGCCTACCCCCTTCGTAAGTGCAGGTCCTAAATGAGCTTTTTTCTCTGTTCCCTCACCACAATCCAGATTCTTTTGGGGAGTTACCAGTACAGTAACCATACCAGGAAGTACTTAAATTATTACGCTACTGCTTTCTTAATCTCAGTGGAGATATTTACTGATAAACAGCTACCTACGCAGCATGTTCATGTCGTTCCTAAAAGAGCTTTTATCTCTCTGTCCTCACCACAAATCAGATTCTTCTGAGGAGTTCCCAGTACATTATCCTTTCCCCTGTGTAATTACCTTAACAAGCTCCAGCTGTTTTTATTCTCAGAAGGTTTACTCCCTGATATACAGCTGCCTACCCCCTTCGTAAGTGCAGGTCCTAAATGAGCTTTTTTCTCTGTTCCCTCACCACAATCCAGATTCTTTTGGGAGTTACCTGTACAGTAACCATACCAGGAAGTACTTAATTTATTAAGCTACTGCTTTTCTTAATCTCAGTGGAGATATTTACCGATAAACAGCTACCTACGCAGCATGTTCATGTCGTTCCTAAATGAGCTTTTATCTCTCTGCCCTCACCACAAATCAGTTTCTTCTGAGGAGTTCCAAGTACATTATCCTTTCCCCTGTGTAATTACCTTAACAAGCTCCAGCTGTTTTTATTCTCAGAAGGTTTACTCCCTGATATACAGCTGCCTACCCCCTTCGTAAGTGCAGGTCCTAAATGAGCTTTTTTCTCTGTTCCCTCACCACAATCCAGATTCTTTTGGGAGTTACCAGTACAGTAACCATACCAGGAAGTACTTAATTTATTAAGCTACTGCTTTTCTTAATCTCAGTGGAGATATTTACTGATAAACAGCTACCTACGCAGCATGTTCATGTCGTTCCTAAATGAGCTTTTATCTCTCTGCCCTCACCACAAATCAGATTTTTCTGAGGAGTTCCCAGTACATTATCCTTTCCCCTGTGTAATTACCTTAACAAGCGCCAGCTGTTTTTATTCTCAGAAGGTTTACTCCCTGATATACAGCTGCCTACCCCCTTCGTAAGTGCAGGTCCTAAATGAGCTTTTTTCTCTGTTCCCTCACCACAATCCAGATTCTTTTGGGGAGTTACCAGTACAGTAACCATACCAGGAAGTACTTAATTCATTAAGCTACTGCTTTTCTTAATCTCAGTGGAGATATTTACTGATAAACAGCTACCTACGCAGCATGTTCATGTCGTTCCTAAATGAGCTTTTATCTCTCTGCCCTCACCACAAATCAGATTCTTCTGAGGAGTTCCCAGTACATTATCCTTTCCCCTGTGTAATTACCTTAACAAGCTCCAGCTGTTTTTATTCTCAGAAGGTTTACTCCCTGATATACAGCTGCCTACCCCTTTCGTTAGTGCAGGTCCTAAATGAGCTTTTTTCTCTGTTCCCTCACCACAATCCAGATTCTTTTGGGGAGTTACCAGTACAGTAACCATACAAGGAAGTACTTAATTTATTAAGCTACTGCTTTTCTTAATCTCAGTGGAGATATTTACTGATAAACAGCTACCTAAGCAGCATGTTCATGTCGTTCCTAAATGAGCTTTTATCTCTCTGCCCTCACCACAAATCAGATTCTTCTGAGGAGTTCCCAGTACATTATCCTTTCCCCCTGTGTAATTACCTTAACAAGCGCCAGCTGTTTTTATTCTCAGAAGGTTTACTCCCTGATATACAGCTGCCTACCCCCCTTCGTTAGTGCAGGTCCTAAATGAGCTTTTTTCTCTGTTCCCTCACCACAATCCAGATTCTTTTGGGGAGTTACCAGTACAGTAACCATACCAGGAAGTACTTAATTTATTAAGCTACTGCTTTTCTTAATCTCAGTGGAGATATTTACTGATAAAACAGCTACCTACGTAGCATGTTCATGTCGTTCCTAAACGAGCTTTTATCTCTCTGCCCTCACCACAAATCAGATTCTTCTGAGGAGTTCCCAGTACATTATCCTTTCCCCTGTGTAATTACCTTAACAAGCTCCAGCTGTTTTATTCTCAGAAGGTTTACTCCCTGATATACAGCTGCCTACCCCCTTCGTAAGTGCAGGTCCTAAATGAGCATTTTTCTCTGTTCCCTCACCACAATCCAGATTCTTTTCGGGAGTTACCAGTACAGTAACCATACCAGGAAGTACTTAATTTATTAAGCTACTGCTTTTCTTAATCTCAGTGGAGATATTTACTGATAAACAGCTACCTACGCAGCATGTTCATGTCGTTCCTAAATGAGCGTTTATCTCTCTGCCCTCACCACAAATCAGATTCTTCTGAGGAGTTCCCAGTACATTATCCTTTCCCCTGTGTAATTACCTTAACAAGCTCCAGCTGTTTTTATTCTCAGAAGGTTTACTCCCTGATATACAGCTGCCTACCCCCTTCGTAGTGCAGGTCCTAAATGAGCTTTTTTCTCTATTCCCTCACCACAATCAAGATTCTTTTGGGGAGTTACCAGTACAGTAACCATACCAGGAAGTACTTAATTTATTAAGCTACTGCTTTTCTTAATCACAGTGGAGATATTTACTGATAAACAGCTACCTACGCAGCATGTTCATGTCGTTCCTAAATGAGCTTTTATCTCTCTGCCCTCACCACAAATCAGATTCTTCTGAGGAGTTCCCAGTACATTATCCTTTCCCCTGTGTAATTACCTTAACAAGCTCCAGCTGTTTTTATTCTCAGAAGGTTTACTCCCTGATTACAGCTGCCTACCCTCTTCGTAAGTGCAGGTCCTAAATGAGCTTTTTTCTCTGTTCCCTCACAACAATCCAGATTCTTTTGGGAGTTACCAGTACAGTAACCATACCAGGAAGTACTTAATTCATTAAGCTACTGCTTTTCCTTAATCTCAGTGGAGATATTTACTGATAAACAGCTACCTACGCAGCATGTTCATGTCGTTCCTAAAAGAGCTTTTATCTCTCTGTCCTCACCACAAATCAGATTCTTCTGAGGAGTTCCCAGTACATTATCCTTTCCCCTGTGTAATTACCTTAACAAGCTCCAGCTGTTTTTATTCTCAGAAGGTTTACTCCCTGATATACAGCTGCCTACCCCCTTCGTAAGTGCAGGTCCTAAATGAGCTTTTTTCTCTGTTCCCTCACCCACAATCCAGATTCTTTTGGGGAGTTACCTGTACAGTAACCATACCAGGAAGTACTTAATTTATTAAGCTACTGCTTTTCTTAATCTCAGTGGAGATATTTACCGATAAACAGCTACCTACCAGCAGCATGTTCATGTCGTTCCTAAATGAGCTTTTATCTCTCTGCCCTCACCACAAATCAGATTTTTCTGAGGAGTTCCCAGTACATTATCCTTTCCCCCTGTGTAATTACCTTAACAAGCTCCAGCTGTTTTTATTCTCAGAAGGTTTACTCCCTGATATACAGCTGCCTACCCCCTTCGTAAGTGCAGGTCCTAAATGAGCTTTTTCTCTGTTTCCCTCACCACAATCCAGATTCTTTTGGGTAGTTACCAGTACAGTAACCATACCAGGAAGTACTTAATTTATTAAGCTACTGCTTTTCCTTAATCTCAGTGGAGATATTTACTGATGAACAGCTACCTCCGCAGCATGTTCATGTCGTTCCTAAATGAGCTTTTATCTCTCTGCCCTCACCACAAATCAGATTCTTCTGAGGAGTTCCCAGTACATTATCCTTTCCCCTGTGTAATTACCTTAACAAGCGCCAGCTGTTTTTATTCTCAGAAGGTTTCCTCCCCCTGATATACAGCTGCCTACCCCCTTCGTAAGTGCAGGTCCTAAATGAGCTTTTTTCTCTGTTCCCTCACCACAATCCAGATTTCTTTTGGGGAGTTACCAGTACAGTAACCCATACCAGGAAGTACTTAATTCATTAAGCTACTGCTTTTCTTAATCTCAGTGGAGATATTTACTGATAAACAGCTACCTACGCAGCATGTTCATGTCGTTCCTAAATGAGCTTTATCTCTCTGCTCTCACCACAAATCAGATTCTTCTGAGGAGTTCCCAGTACATTATCCTTTCCCCTGTGTAATTACCTTAACAAGCTCCTGCTGTTTTTATTCTCAGAAGGTTTACTCCCTGATATACAGCTGCCTACCCCTTTCGTTAGTGCAGGTCCTAAATGAGCTTTTTTTCTCTGTTCCCTCACCACAATCCAGATTCTTTTGGGGAGTTACCAGTACAGTAACCATACAAGGAAGTACTTAATTTATTAAGCTACTGCTTTTCTTAATCTCAGTGGAGATATTTACTGATAAACAGCTACCTAAGCAGCATGTTCATGTCGTTCCTAAATGAGCTTTTATCTCTCTGCCCTCACCACAAATCAGATTCTTCTGAGGAGTTCCCAGTACATTATCCTTTCCCCTGTGTAATTACCTTAACAAGCTCCAGCTGTTTTTATTCTCAGAAGGTTTACTCCCTGATATACAGCTGCCTACCCCCTTCGTAAGTGCAGGTCCTAAATGAGCTTTTTTCTCTGTTCCCTCACCACAATCCAGATTCTTTTGGGGAGTTACCAGTACAGTAACCATACCAGGAAGTTCTTAATTTATTAAGCTACTGCTTTTCTTGATCTCAGTGGAGATATTTACTGATAATCAGCTACGTACGCACGATGTTCATGTCGTTCCTAAATGAGCTTTTATCTCTCTGCCCTCACCACAAATCAGATTCTTCTGAGGAGTTCCCAGTACATTATCCTTTCCCTGTGTAATTACCTTAACAAGCTCCAGCTGTTTTTATTCTCAGAAGGTTTACTCCCTGATATACAGCTGCCTACCCCCTTCGTAAGTGCAGGTCCTAAATGAGCTTTTTTCTCTGTTCCCTCACCACAATCCAGATTCTGTTGGGGAGTTACCAGTACAGTAACCATACCAGGAAGTACTTAATTTATTAAGCTACTGCTTTTCTTAATCTCAGTGGAGATATTTACTGATAAACAGCTACCTACGCAGCATGTTCATGTCGTTCCTAAATGAGCTTTTATCTCTCTGCCCTCACCACAAATCAGATTCTTCTGAGGAGTTCCCAGTACATATCCTTTCCCCTGTGTAATTACCTTAACAAGCTCCAGCTGTTTTTATTCTCAGAAGGTTTACTCCCTGATATGCAGCTGCCTACCCCCTTCGTAAGTGCAGGTCCTAAATGAGCTTTGTTCTCTGTTCCCTCACCACAATCCACATTCTTTTGGGGAGTTACCAGTACAGTAACCATACCAGGAAGTACTTAATTTATTAAGCTACTGCTTTTCTTAATCTCAGTGAGATATTTACTGATAAACAGCTACCAACGCAGCATGTTCATGTCGTTCCTAAATGAGCTTTTATCTCTCTGCCCTCACCACAAATCAGATTCTTCTGAGGAGTTCCCAGTACATTATCCTTTCCCCTGTGTAATTACCTTAACAAGCTCCAGCTGTTTTTATTCTCAGAAGGTTTACTCCCTGATATACAGCTGCCTACCCCCTTCGTAAGTGCAGGTCCTAAATGAGCTTTTTTCTCTGTTCCCTCACCACAATCCAGATTCTTTTGGGGAGTTACCAGTACAGTAACCATACCAGGAAGTACTTAATTTATTAAGCTACTGCTTTTCTTAATCTCAGTGGAGAAATTTACTGATAAACAGCTACCTACGCAGCATGTTCATGTCGTTCTTAAATGAGCTTTTATCTCTCTGCCCTCACCACAAATCAGATTCTTCTGAGGAGTTCCCAGTACATTATCCTTTCACCCTGTGTAATTACCTTAACAAGCTCCAGTTGTTTTTATTCTCAGAAGGTTTACTCCCTGATATACAGCTGCCTACCCCCTTCGTAAGTGCAGGTCCTAAATGAGCTTTTTTCTCTGTTCCCACACCACAATCCCGATTCTTTTGGGGAGTTACGAGTACAGTAACCATACCAGGAAGTACTTAATTTATTAAGCTACTGCTTTTCTTATGTCAGTGGAGATATTTACTGATAAACAGCTACCTACGTAGCATGTTCGTGTCGTTCCTAAATGAGCTTTTATCTCTCTTCCCTCACCACAAATCAGATTCTTCTGAGGAGTTCCCAGTACATTATCCTTTCCACTGTGTAATTACCTTAACAAGCTCCAGCTGTTTTTATTCTCAGAAGGTTTACTCCCTGATATACAGCTTCCTACCCCCTTCGTAAGTGCAGGTCTTAAATGAGCTTTTTTCTCTGTTCCCTCACCACAATCCAGATTCTTTTGGGGAGTTACCAGTACAGTAACCATACCAGGAAGTACTTAATTTATTAAGTTACTGCTTTTCTTAATCTCAGTGGAGATATTTACTGATAAACAGCTACCTACGCAGCATGTTCATGTCGTTCCTAAATGAACTTTTATCTCTCTGCCCTCACCAGAAATCAGATTCTTCTGAGGAGTTCCCAGTACATTATCCTTTCCCCTGTGTAATTACCTTAACAAGCTCCAGCTGTTTTTATTCTCAGAAGGTTTACTCCCTGATATACAGCTGCCTACCCCCTTCGTAAGTGCAGGTCCTAAATGAGCTTTTTTCTCTGTTCCCTCACCACAATCCAGATTCTTTTGGGGAGTTACCAGTACAGTAACCATACCAGGAAGTACTTAATTTATTAAGCTACTGCTTTTCTTAATCTCAGTGGAGATATTTACTGATGAACAGCTACCTACGCAGCATGTTCATGTCGTTCCTAAATGAGCTTTTATCTCTCTGCCCTCACCACAAATCAGATTCTTCTGAGGAGTTCCCAGTACAATATCCTTTCCCCTGTGTAATTACTTAACAAGCTCCAGCTGTTTTTATTCTCAGAAGGTTTACTCCCTGATATACAGCTTCCTACCCCCTTCGTAAGTGCAGGTCTTAAATTAGCTTTTTTCTCTGTTCCCTCACCACAATCCAGATTCTTTTGGGGAGTTACCAGTACAGTAACCATACCAGGAAGTACTTAATTTATTAAGTTACTGCTTTTCTTAATCTCAGTGGAGATATTTACTGATAAACAGCTACCTACGCAGCATATTCATGTCGTTCCTAAATGAGCTTTTATCTCTCTGCCCTCACCAGAAATCAGATTCTTCTGAGGAGTTCCCAGTACATTATCCTTTCCCCTGTGTAATTACCTTAACAAGCTCCAGCTGTTTTTATTCTCAGAAGGTTTACTCCCTGATATACAGCTGCCTACCCCCTTCGTAAGTGCAGGTCCTAAATGACCTTTTTTCTCTGTTCCCTCACCACAATCCAGATTCTTTTGGGGAGTTACCAGTACAGTAACCATACCAGGAAGTACTTAATTTATTAAGCTACTGCTTTTCTTAATCTCAGTGGAGATATTTACTGATAAACAGCTACCTACGCAGCATGTTCATGTCGTTCTTAAATGAGCTTTTATCTCTCTGCCCTCACCACAAATCAGATTCTTCTGAGGAGTTCCCAGTACATTATCCTTCCCCTGTGTAATTACCTTAACAAGCTCAGCTGTTTTTATTCTCAGAAGGTTTACTCCCTGATATACAGCTGCCTACCCCCTTCGTAAGTGCAGGTCCTAAATGAGCTTTTTTCTCTGTTCCCTCACCACAATCCAGATTCTTTTGGGGAGTTACCAGTACAGTAACCATACCAGGAAGTACTTAATTTATTAAGCTACTGCTTTTCTTAATCTCAGTGGAGATATTTACTGATAAACAGCTACCTACGCAGCATGTTCAGGTCGTTCCTAAATGAGCTTTTATCTCTCTGCCCTCACCACAAATCAGATTCTTCTGAGGAGTTCCCAGTACAATATCCTTTCCCCTGTTTAATTACCTTAACAAGCTCCAGCTGTTTTTATTCTCAGAAGGTTTACTCCCTGATATACAGCTGCCTACCCCTTCGTAAGTTCAGGTCCTAAATGAGCTTTTTTCTCTGTTCCCTCACCACAATCCAGATTCTTTTGGGGAGTTACCAGTACAGTAACCATACCAGGAAGTACTTAATTTATTAAGCTACTGCTTTTCTAAATCTCAGTGGAGATATTTACTGATAAACAGCTACCTACGCAGCATGTTCATGTCGTTCCTAAATGAGCTTTTTTTTTTTTTTTTTTTTTTTTTGCCAGTCCTGGCCTTGGACTCAGGGCCTGAGCACTGTCCCTGGCTTCTACCCGCTCACGGCTAGCACTCTGCCACTTGAGCCACAGCGCCGCTTCTGGCCGTTTTCTGTATATGTGGTGCTGGGGAATCGAACCTAGGGCCTCATGTATCCGATGCAGGCACTCTTGCCACTAGGCTATGTCCCAGCCCCTAAATGAGCTTTTATCTCTCTGCCCTCACCACAAATCAGATTCTTCTGAGGAGTTCCCAGTACATTATCCTTTCCCCTGTGTAATTACCTTAACAAGCTCCAGCTGTTTTTATTCTCAGAAGGTTTACTCCCTGATATACAGCTGCCTACCCCCTTCGTAAGTGCAGGTCCTAAATGACCTTTTTTCTCTGTTCCCTCACCACAATCCAGATTCTTTTGGGGAGTTACCAGTACAGTAACCATACCAGGAAGTACTTAATTTATTAAGCTACTGCTTTTCTTAATCTCAGTGGAGATATTACTGATAAACAGCTACCTACGCAGCATGTTCATGTCGTTCCTAAATGAGCTTTTATCTCTCTGCCCTCACCACAAATCAGATTCTTCTGAGGAGTTCCCAGTACATTATCCTTTCCCCTGTGTAATTACCTTAACAAGCTCCAGCTGTTTTTATTCTCAGAAGGTTTACTCCCTGATATACAGCTGCCTACCCCCTTCGTAAGTGAAGGTCCTAAATGAGCTTTTTTCTCTGTTCCCTCACCACAATCCAGATTCTTTTGGGGAGTTACCAGTACAGTAACCATACCAGGAAGTACTTAATTTATTAAGCTACTGCTTTTCTTAATCTCAGTGGAGATATTTACTGATAAACAGCTACCTACGCAGCATGTTCATGTCGTTCCTAAATGAGGTTTTTTTTTTTTTTTTTTTTTTTTTTTTTTTTTTTTTTTTGCCAGTCCTGGGCCTTGGACTCAGGGCCTGAGCACTGTCCCTGGCTTCTACCCGCTCACGGCTAGCACTCTGCCACTTGAGCCACAGCGCCGCTTCTGGCCGTTTTCTGTATATGTGGTGCTGGGAATCGAACCTAGGGCCTCATGTATCCGACGCAGGCACTCTTGCCACTAGGCTATGTCCCCAGCCCCTAAATGAGCTTTTATCTCTCTGCCCTCACCACAAATCAGATTCTTCTGAGGAGTTCCAGTACATTATCCTTTCCCCTGTGTAATTACCTTAACAAGCTCAGTTGTTTTTTATACTCAGAAGGTTTACTCCCTGATATACAGCTGCCTACCCCCTTCGTAAGTGCAGGTCCTAAATGAGCTTTTTTCTCTGTTCCCTCACCACAATCCACATTCTTTTGGGGAGTTACCAGTACAATAACCATACCAGGAAGTACTTAATTTATTAAGCTACTGCTTTTCTTAATCTCAGTGGAGATATTTACTGATAAACAGCTACCTACGCAGCATGTTCATGTCGTTCCTAAATGAGCTTTTATCTCTCTGCCCTCACCACAAATCAGATTCTTCTGAGGAGTTCCCAGTACATTATCCTTTCCCCTGTGTAATTACCTTAACAAGCTCCAGCTGTTTTTATTCTCAGAAGGTTTACTCCCTGATATACAGCTGCCTACCCCCTTCGTAAGTGCAGGTCCTAAATGAGCTTTTTTTCTCTGTTCCCTCACCACAATCCAGATTCTTTTGGGGAGTTACCAGTACAGTAAACCATACCAGGAAGTACGTAATTCATTAAGCTACTGCTTTTCTTAATCTCAGTGGAGATATTTACTGATAAACAGCTACCTACGCAGCATGTTCATGTCGTTCCTAAATGAGCTTTATCTCTCTGCCCTCACCAAAAATCAGATTCTTCTGAGGAGTTCCCAGAACATTATCCTTTCCCCTGTGTAATTACCTTAACAAGCTCCAGCTGTTTTATCTCAGAAGGTTTACTCCTGATATACAGCTGCCTACCCCCTTCGTAAGTGCAGGTCCTAAATGAGCTTTTTTCTCTGTTCCCTCACCACAATCCAGATTCTTTTGGGAGTTACAGTACAGTAACCATACCAGGAAGTACTTAATTTATTAAGCTACTGCTTTTCTCATTCTCAGTGGAGATATTTACTGATAAACCGCTACCTACGCAGCATGTTCATGTCGTTCCTAAATGAGCTTTTATCTCTCTGCCCTCACCACAAATCAGATTCTTCTGAGGAGTTCCCAGTACATTATCCTTTCCCCTGTGTAATTACCTTAACAAGCTCCAGCTGTTTTTATTCTCAGAAGGTTTACCTCCCTGATATACAGTTGCCTACCCCCTTCGTAAGTGCAGGTCCTAAATGAGCTTTTTTCTCTGTTCCCTCACCACAATCCAGATTCTTTTGGGGAGTTACCAGTACAGTAACCATACCAGGAAGTACTTAATTTATTAAGCTACTGCTTTTCTTAATCTCAGTGGAGATATTTACTGATAAACAGCTACCTACGCAGCATGTTCATGTCGTTCTAAATGAGCTTTTATCTCTCTGCCCTCACCACAAATCAGATTCTTCTGAGGAGTTCCCAGTACATTATCCTTTCCCCTGTGTAATTACCTTAACAAGCTCCGCTGTTTTTATTCTCAGAAGGTTTACTCCCTGATATACAGCTGCCTACCCCCTTCGTAAGTGCAGGTCCTAAATGAGCTTTTTTCTCTGTTCCCTCACCACAATCCAGATTCTTTTGGGGACTTACCAGTACAGTAACCATACCAGGAAGTACTTAATTCTTTAAGCTACTGCTTTTCTTAATCTCAGTGGAGATATTTACTGATAAACAGCTACCTACGCAGCATGTTCATGTCGTTCCTAAATGAGCTTTTATCTCTCTGCCCTCACCACAAATCAGATTCTTCTGAGGAGTTCCCAGTACATTATCCTTTCCCCTGTGTAATTACCTTAACAAGCTCCAGCTGTTTTTATTCTCAGAAGGTTTACTCCCTGATATACAGCTGCCTACCCCCTTCGTAAGTGCAGGTCCTAAATGAGCTTTTCTCTCTGTTCCCTCACCACAATCCACATTCTTTTGGGAGTTACCAGTACAGTAACCATACCAGGAAGTACTTAATTAATTAAGCTAATGCTTTTCTTAATCTCAGTGGAGATTTTACTGATAAACAGCTACCTACGCAGCATGTTCATGTCGTTCCTAAACGAGCTTTTATCTCTCTGCCCTCACCACAAATCAGATTCTTCTGAGGAGTTCCCAGTACATTATCCTTTCCCTGTGTAATTACCTTAACAAGCTCCAGCTGTTTTTATTCTCAGAAGGTTTACTCCCTGATATACAGCTGCCTACCCCTTCGTAAGTGCAGGTCCTAAATGAGCTTTTTTCTCTGTTCCCTCACCACAATCCAGATTCTTTTGGGGAGTTACCAGTACAGTAACCATACCAGGAAGTACTTAATTCATTAAGCTACTGCTTTTCTTATCTCAGTGGAGATATTTACTGATAAACAGCTACCTACGCAGCATGTTCATGTCGTTCCTAAATGAGCTTTTATCTCTCTGCCCTCACCACAAATCAGATTCTTCTGAGGAGTTCCCAGAACATTATCCTTTCCCCTGTGTAATTACCTTAACAAGCTCCAGCTGTTTTTATTCTCAGAAGGTTTACTCCCTGATATACAGCTGCCTACCCCCTTCGTAAGTGCAGGTCCTAAATGAGCTTTTTTCTCTGTTCCCTCACCACAATCCAGATTCTTTTGGGAGTTACCAGTACAGTAACCATACCAGGAAGTACTTAATTTATTAAGCTACTGCTTTTCTCATTCTCAGTGGAGATATTTACTGATAAACCGCTACCTACGCAGCATGTTCATGTCGTTCCTAAATGAGCTTTTATCTCTCTGCCCTCACCACAAATCAGATTCTTCTGAGGAGTTCCCAGTACATTATCCTTTCCCCTGTGTAATTACCTTAACAAGCTCCAGCTGTTTTTATTCTCAGAAGGTTTACTCCCTGATATACAGTTGCCTACCCCCTTCGTAAGTGCAGGTCCTAAATGAGCTTTTTTCTCTGTTCCCTCACCACAATCCAGATTCTTTTGGGGAGTTACCAGTACAGTAACCATACCAGGAAGTACTTAATTTATTAAGCTACTGCTTTTCTTAATCTCAGTGGAGATATTTACTGATAAACAGCTACCTACGCAGCATGTTCATGTCGTTCTAAATGAGCTTTTATCTCTCTGCCCTCACCACAAATCAGATTCTTCTGAGGAGTTCCCAGTACATTATCCTTTCCCCTGTGTAATTACCTTAACAAGCTCCAGCTGTTTTTATTCTCAGAAGTTTACTCCCTGATATACAGCTGCCTACCCCCTTCGTAAGTGCAGGTCCTAAATGAGCTTTTTTCTCTGTTCCCTCACCACAATCCAGATTCTTTTGGGGACTTACCAGTACAGTAACCATACCAGGAAGTACTTAATTCTTTAAGCTACTGCTTTTCTTAATCTCAGTGGAGATATTTACTGATAAACAGCTACCTACGCAGCATGTTCATGTCGTTCCTAAATGAGCTTTTATCTCTCTGCCCTCACCACAAATCAGATTCTTCTGAGGAGTTCCCAGTACATTATCCTTTCCCCTGTGTAATTACCTTAACAAGCTCCAGCTGTTTTTATTCTCAGAAGGTTTACTCCCTGATATACAGCTGCCTACCCCCTTCGTAAGTGCAGGTCCTAAATGAGCTTTTCTCTCTGTCCCTCACCACAATCCACATTCTTTGGGGAGTTACCAGTACAGTAACCATACCAGGAAGTACTTAATTAATTAAGCTAATGCTTTTCTTAATCTCAGTGGAGATTTTACTGATAAACAGCTACCTACGCAGCATGTTCATGTCGTTCCTAAACGAGCTTTTATCTCTCTGCCCTCACCACAAATCAGATTCTTCTGAGGAGTTCCCAGTACATTATCCTTTCCCTGTGTAATTACCTTAACAAAGCTCCAGCTGTTTTTATTCTCAGAAGGTTTACTCCCTGATATACAGCTGCCTACCCCCTTCGTAAGTGCAGGTCCTAAATGAGCTTTTTTCTCTGTTCCCTCACCACAATCCAGATTCTTTTGGGGAGTTACCAGTACAGTAACCATACCAGGAAGTACTTAATTTATTAAGCTACTGCTTTTCTTAATCTCAGTGGAGATATTTACTGATAACAGCTACCTACGCAGCATGTTCATGTCGTTCCTAAATGAGCTTTTATCTCTCTGCCCTCACCACAAATCAGATTCTTCTGAGGAGTTCCCAGTACATTATCCTTTCCCCTGTGTAATTACCTTAACAAGCTCCAGCTGTTTTTATTCTCAGAAGGTTTACTCCCTGATATACAGCTGCCTACCCCTTCGTAAGTGCAGGTCCTAAATGAGCTTCTTTCTCTGTTCCCTCACCACAATCCAGATTATTTTGGGGAGTTACCAGTACAGTAAACATACCAGGAAGTGCTTAATTTATTAAGCTACTGCTTTTCTTAATCTCAGTGGAGATATTTACTGATAAACAGCTACCTACGCAGCATGTTCATGTCGTTCCTAAATGAGCTTTTATCTCTCTGCCCTCACCACAAATCAGATTCTTCTGAGGAGTTCCCAGTACATTATCCTTTCCCCTGTGTAATTACCTTAACAAGCTCCAGCTGTTTTTTATTCTCAGAAGGTTTACTCCCTGATATACAGCTGCCTACCCCCTTCGTAAGTGCAGGTCCTAAATGAGCTTTTCTCTCTGTTCCCTCACCACAATCCACATTCTTTTGGGGAGTTACCAGTACAGTAACCATACCAGGAAGTACTTAATTAATTAAGCTAATGCTTTTGTTAATCTCAGTGGAGATTTTACTGATAAACAGCTACCTATGCAGCATGTTCATGTCGTTCCTAAACGAGCTTTTATCTCTCTGCCCTCACCACAAATCAGATTCTTCTGAGGAGTTCCCAGTACATTATCCTTTCCCTGTGTAATTACCTTAACAAGCTCCAGCTGTTTTTATTCTCAGAAGGTTTACTCCCTGATATACAGCTGCCTACCCCCTTCGTAAGTGCAGGTCCTAAATGAGCTTTTTTCTCTGTTCCCTCACCACAATCCAGATTCTTTTGGGGAGTTACCAGTACAGTAACCATACCAGGAAGTACTTAATTTATTAAGCTACTGCTTTTCTTAATCTCAGTGGAGATATTTACTGATAAACAGCTACCTACGCAGCATGTTCATGTCGTTCCTAAATGAGCTTTTATCTCTCTGCCCTCACCACAAATCAGATTCTTCTGAGGAGTTCCCAGTACATTATCCTTTCCCCTGTTGTAATTACCTTAACAAGCTCCAGCTGTTTTTATTCTCAGAAGGTTTACTCCCTGATATACAGCTGCCTACCCCCTTCGTAAGTGCAGGTCCTAAATGAGCTTCTTTCTCTGTTCCCTCACCACAATCCAGATTATTTTGGGGAGTTACCAGTACAGTAACCATACCAGGAAGTGCTTAATTTATTAAGCTACTGCTTTTCTTAATCTCAGTGGAGATATTTACTGATAAACAGCTACCTACGCAGCATGTTCATGTCTTTCCTAAACGAGCTTTTATCTCCTCTGCCCTCACCACAATCAGATTCTTCTGAGGAATTCCCAGTACATTATCCTTTCCCCTGTTTAATTACCTTAACAAGCTCCAGCTGTTTTTATTCTCAGAAGGTTTACTCCCTGATATACAGCTGCCTACCCCCTTCGTAAGTGCAGGTCCTAAATGAGCTTTTTCTCTGTTCCCTCACCACAATCCAGATTCTTTTGGGGAGTTACCAGTACAGTAACCATACCAGGAAGTACTTAATTTATTAAGCTACTGCTTTTCTTAATGTCAGTGGAGATATTTACTGATAAACAGCTACCTACGCAGCATGTTCATGTCGTTCCTAAATGAGCTTTTATCTCTCTGCCCTCACCACAAATCAGATTCTTCTGAGGAGTTCCCAGTACATTATCCTTTCCCCTGTGTAATTACCTTAACAAGCTCCAGCTGTTTTTATTCTCAGAAGTTTACTCCCTGATTTACAGCTGCCTACCCCCTTCGTAAGTGCAGGTCCTAAATGAGCTTTTTTCTCTGTTCCCTCACCACAATCCAGATTCTTTTGGGAGTTACCAGTACAGTAACCATACCAGGAAGTACTTAATTTATTAAGCTACTGCTTTTCTTAATCTCAGTGGAGATATTTACTGATAAACAGCTACCTACGCAGCATGTTCATGTCGTTCCTAAATGAGCTTTTATCTCTCTGCCCTCACCACAAATCAGATTCTTCTGAGGAGTTCCCAGTACATTATCCTTTCCCCTGTGTAATTACCTTAACAAGCTCCAGCTGTTTTTATTCTCAGAAGGTTTACTCCCTGATATACAGCTGCCTACCCCCTTTGTAAGTGCAGGTCCTAAATGAGCTTTTTTCTCTGTTCCCTCACCACAATCCAGATCATTTGGGGAGTTACCAGTACAGTAACCATACCAGGAAGTACTTAATTTATTAAGCTACTGCTTTTCTTAATGTCAGTGGAGATATTTACTGATAAACAGCTACCTACGCAGCATGTTCATGTCGTTCCTAAATGAGCTTTTATCTCTCTGCCCTCACCACAATCAGATTCTTCTGAGGAGTTCCCAGTACATTATCTTTCCCCTGTGTAATTACCTTAACAAGCTCCAGCTGTTTTTATTCTCAGAAGGTTTACTCCTGATATACAGCTGCCTACCCCCTTCGTAAGTGCAGGTCCTAAATGAGCTTTTTTCTCTGTTCCCTCACCACAATCCACATTCTTTTGGGGAGTTACCAGTACAGTAACCATACCAGGAAGTACTTAATTTATTAAGCTACTGCTTTTCTTAATGTCAGTGGAGATATTTACTGATAAACAGCTACCTACGCAGCATGTTCATGTCGTTCCTAAATGAGCTTTTATCTCTCTGCCTCACCACAAATCAGATTCTTCTGAGGAGTTCCCAGTACATTATCCTTTCCCCTGTGTAATTACCTTAACAAGCTCCAGCTGTTTTTATTCTCAGAAGGTTTACTCCCTGATATACAGCTGCCTACCCCCTTCGTAAGTGCAGGTCCTAAATGAGCTTTTTTCTCTGTTCCCTCACCACAATCAGATTCTTTTGGGGAGTTACCAGTACAGTAACCATACCAGGAAGTACTTAATTTATTAAGCTACTGCTTTCTTAATCACAGTGGAGATATTTACTGATAAACAGCTACCTACGCAGCATGTTCATGTCGTTCCTAAATGAGCTTTATCTCTCTGCCCTCACCACAAATCAGATTCTTCTGAGGAGTTCCCAGTACATTATCCTTTCCCCTGTGTAATTACCTTAACAAGCTCCAGCTGTTTTTATTCTCAGAAGGTTTACTCCCTGATATACAGCTGCCTACCCCCTTCGTAAGTGCAGGTCCTAAATGAGCTTTTTTCTCTGTTCCCTCACCACAATCCAGATTCTTTTGGGGAGTTACCAGTACAGTAACCATACCAGGAAGTACTTAATACATTAAGCTACTGCTTTTCTTAATCTCAGTGGAGATATTTACTGATAAACAGCTACCTACGCAGCATGTTCATGTCGTTCCTAAATGAGCTTTTATCTCTCTGCCCTCACCACAAATCAGATTCTTCTGAGGAGTTCCCAGAACATTATCCTTTCCCCTGTGTAATTACCTTAACAAGCTCCAGCTGTTTTTATTCTCAGAAGGTTTACTCCCTGATATACAGCTGCCTACCACCTTCGTAAGTGCAGGTCTAAAATGAGCTTTTTTCTCTGTTCCCTCACCACAATCCAGATTCTTTTGGGAGTTACCAGTACAGTAACCATACCAGGAAGTACTTAATTTATTAGCTACTTCTTTTCTTAATCTCAGTGGAGATATTTACTGATAAACCGCTACCTACGCAGCATGTTCATGTCGTTCCTAATGAGCTTTTATCTCTCTGCCCTCACCACAAATCAGATTCTTCTGAGGAGTTCCCAGTACATTATCCTTTCCCCTGTGTAATTACCTTAACAAGCTCCAGCTGTTTTTATTCTCAGAAGGTTTACTCCCTGATATACAGCTGCCTACCCCCTTCGTAAGTGCAGGTCCTAAATGAGCTTTTTTCTCTGTTCCCTCACCACAATCCAGATTCTTTTGGGGAGTTACCAGTACAGTAACCATACCAGGAAGTACTTAATTTATTAAGCTACTGCTTTTCTTAATGTCAGTGGAGATATTTACTGATAAACAGCTACCTACGCAGCATGTTCATCTCGTGCCTAAATGAGCTTTTATCTCTCTGCCCTCACCACAAATCAGATTCTTCTGAGGAGTTCCCAGTACATTATCCTTTCCCCTGTGTAATTACCTTAACAAGCTCCAGCTGTTTTTATTCTCAGAAGTTTACTCCCTGATATACAGCTGCCTACCCCCTTCGTAAATGCAGGTCCTAAATGAGCTTTTTCTCTGTTCCCTCACCACAATCCACATTCTTTTGGGGAGTTACCAGTACAGTAACCATACCAGGAAGTACTTAATTTATTAAGCTACTGCTTTTTCTAATCTCAGTGGAGATATTTACTGATAAACAGCTACCTACGCAGCATGTTCATGTCGTTCCTAAATGAGCTTTTATCTCTCTGCCCTCAACACAAATCAGATTCTTCTGAGGAGTTCCCAGTACATTATCCTTTCCCCTGTGTAATTACCTTAACAAGCTCCAGCTGTTTTTATTCTCAGAAGGTTTACACCCTGATATACAGCTGCCTACCCCCTTCGTAAGTGCAGGTCCTAAATGAGCTTTTTTCTCTGTTCCCTCACCACAATCCAGATTCTTTTGGGAGTTACCAGTACAGTAACCATACCAGGAAGTACTTAATTTATTAAGCTACTGCTTTTCTTAATCTCAGTGGAGATATTTACTGATAAACCCCTACCTACGCAGCATGTTCATGTCGTTCCTAAATGACCTTTATCTCTCTGCCCTCACCACAAATCAGATTCTTCTGAGGAGTTCCCAGTATATTATCCTTTCCCCTGTGTAATTACCTTAACAAGCTCAGCTGTTTTTATTCTCAGAAGGTTTACTCCCTGATATACAGCTGCCTACCCCCTTCGTAAGTGCAGGTCCTAAATGAGCTTTTTTCTCTGTTCCCTCACCACAATCCAGATTCTTTTGGGGAGTTACCAGTACAGTAACCATACCAGGAAGTACTTAATTTATTAAGCTACTGCTTTTCTTAATCTCAGTGGAGATATTTACTGATAAACAGCTACCTACGCAGCATGTTCATGTCGTTCCTAAATGAGCTTTTATCTCTCTGCCCTCACCACAAATCAGATTCTTCTGAGGAGTTCCCAGTACATTATCCTTTCCCCTGTGTAATTACCTTAACAAGCTCCAGCTGTTTTTATTCTCAGAAGGTTTACTCCCTGATATACAGCTGCCTACCCCCTTCGTAAGTGCAGGTCCTAAATGACCTTTGTTCTCTGTTCCCTCACCACAATCCAGATTCTTTTGGGGAGTTACCAGTACAGTAACCATACCAGGAAGTACTTAACTTATTAAGCTACTGCTTTTCTTAATCTCAGTGGAGATATTTACTGATAAACAGCTACCTACGCAGCATGTTCATGTCGTTCCTAAATGAGCTTTTTTTTTTTTTTTTTTGCCAGTCCTGGGACTTGGACTCAGGGCCTGAGCACTGTCCCTGGCTTCTACCCGCTCAAGGCTAGCACTCTGCCACTTGAGCCACAGCGCCGCTTCTGGCCGTTTTCTGTATATGTGGTGCTGGGGAATCGATCCTAGGGCCTCATGTATCCGAGGCAGGCACTCTTGCCACTAGGCTATGTCCCCAGCCCCTAAATGAGCTTTTATCTCTCTGCCCTCACCACAATCAGATTCTTCTGAGGAGTTCCCAGTACATTATCCTTTCCCCTGTGTAATTACCTTAACAAGCTCCAGCTGTTTTTATTCTCAGAAGGTTTACTCCCTGATATACAGCTGCCTACCCCCTTCGTAAGGGCAGGTCCTAAATGAGCTTTTTTCTCTGTTCCCTCACCACAATCCAGATTCTTTTGGGGAGTTACCAGTACAGTAACCATACCAGGAAGTACTTAATTCATTAAGCTACTGCTTTTCTTAATCTCAGTGGAGATATTTTACTGATAAACAGCTACCTACGCAGCATGTTCATGTCGTTCCTAAATGAGCTTTTATCTCTCTGCCCTCACGACAAATCAGATTCTTCTGAGGAGTTCCCAGAACATTATCCTTTCCCTTGTGTAATTACCTTAACAAGCTCCAGCTGTTTTTATTCTCAGAAGGTTTACTCCCTGATATACAGCTGCCTACCCCCTTCGTAAGTGCAGGTCCTAAATGAGCTTTTTTCTCTGTTCCCTCACCACATTCCAGATTCATTTGGGGAGTTACCAGTACAGTAACCATACCAGGAAGTACTAATTTATTAAGCTACTGCTTTTCTTAATCTCAGTGGAGATATTTACTGATAAACCGCTACATACGCAGCATGTTCATGTCGTTCCTAAATGAGCTTTTATCTCTCTGCCCTCACCACAAATCAGATTCTTCTGAGGAGTTCCCAGTACATTATCCTTTCCTCTGTGTAATTTACCTTAACAAGCTCCAGCTGTTTTTATTCTCAGAAGGTTTACTCCCTGATATACAGCTGCCTACCCCCTTCGTAAGTGCAGGTCTAAATGAGCTTTTTTCTCTGTTCCCTCACCACAATCCAGATTCTTTTGGGGAGTTACCAGTACATTATCCTTTCCCCTGTTTAATTACCTTAACAAGCTCCAGCTGTTTTTATTCTCAGAAGGTTCACTCCCTGATATACAGCTGCCTACCCCCTTCGTAAGTGCAGGTCCTAAATGAGCTTTTTTCTCTGTTCCCTCACCACAATCCAGATTCTTTTGGGGAGTTACCAGTACAGTAACCATACCAGGAAGTACTTAATTTATTAAGCTACTGCTTTTCTTAATCTCAGTGGAGTATTTACTGATAAACAGCTACCTCGCAGCATGTTCATGTCGTTCTTAAATGAGCTTTTATCTCTCTGCCCTCACCACAAATCAGATTCTTCTGAGGAGTTCCCAGTACATTATCCTTTCCCCTGTGTAATTACCTTAACAAGCTCCAGCTGTTTTTATTCTCAGAAGGTTTACTCCCTGATATACAGCTGCCTACCCCCTTCGTAAGTGCAGGTCTTAAATGACCTTTTTTCTCTGTTCCCTCACCACAATCCAGATTCTTTTGGGGAGTTACCAGTACAGTAACCATACCAGGAAGTACTTAACTTATTAAGCTACTGCTTTTCTTATCTCAGTGGAGATATTTACTGATAAACAGCTACCTACGCAGCATGTTCATGTCGTTCCTAAATGAGCTTTTTTTTTTTTTTTTTTTTTGCCAGTCTGGGACTTGGACTCAGGGCCTGAGCACTGTCCCTGGCTTCTACCCGCTCAAGGCTAGCACTCTGCCACTTGAGCCACAGCGCCGCTTCTGGCCGTTTTCTGTATATGTGGTGCTGGGAATCGATCCTAGGGCCTCATGTATCCGAGGCAGGCACTCTTGCCACTAGGCTATGTCCCCAGCCCCTAAATGAGCTTTTATCTCTCTGCCCTCACCACAAATCAGATTCTTCTGAGGAGTTCCCAGTACATTATCCTTTCCCCTGTGTAATTACCTTAACAAGCTCCAGTTGTTTTTATTCTCAGAAGGTTTACTCCCTGATATACAGCTGCCTACCCCCTTCGTAAGTGCAGGTCCTAAATGAGCTTTTTTCTCTGTTCCCTCACCACAATCCACATTCTTTTGGGGAGTTACCAGTACAGTAACCATACCAGGAAGTACTTAATTTATTAAGCTACTGCTTTTCTTAATCTCAGTGGAGATATTTACTGATAAACAGCTACCTACGCAGCATGTTCATGTCGTTCCTAAATGAGCTTTTATCTCTCTGCCCTCACCACAAATCAGATTCTTCTGAGGAGTTCCCAGTACATTATCCTTTCCCCTGTGTAATTACCTTAACAAGCTCCAGTTGTTTTTATTCTCAGAAGGTTTACTCCCTGATATACAGCTGCCTACCCCCTTCGTAAGTGCAGGTCCTAAATGAGCTTTTTTCTCTGTTCCCTCACCACAATCCACATTCTTTTGGGGAGTTACCAGTACAGTAACCATACCAGGAAGTACTTAATTTATTAAGCTACTGCTTTTCTTAATCTCAGTGGAGATATTTACTGATAAACAGCTACCTACGCAGCATGTTCATGTCGTTCCTAAATGAGCTTTTATCTCTCTGCCCTCACCACAAATCAGATTCTTCTGAGGAGTTCCCAGTACATTATCCTTTCCCCTGTGTAATA
>NW_025956389.1:0-33109 GCF_023159225.1 Perognathus longimembris pacificus | reverse complement strand
CTATTCCAGCATCACAAAGCAGTTCCAATCGAAGACAGCGGAGTTTTCGCGCTTTGGCCCGAAGGCCTACCCAAACAAGCTGCAGCTGTTCTCATTCACCGAGGAGATATTCCCTGATATACAGATACTTACCTGCGTTGTTCGTACAGTATATCAATGAGCCTTTATCTCTTCCAGCACCATAAAGCAGATCCTATGGAGAATAGCCGAGTTCACTCGCTATGTCCCGACCAGGCTACCTTAACAAGTTGCAGCTGTTCTCATTCACCGTGAGGCTATTTCCTGCTAGTGCCTAGAGGACACAGGTGAACTTTATCTCTCTTCCAGCAACACTAATCACATCCTACCACTGAAAACAGCGGGGGTCACTCGCTAAGACCCGACCTTCGTACATGAACAAGCTGCAGCTGTACTAATTCACCGTGGAGATATTTCCTAATATTTGCTACTTACCCCGCTGGTGCGAAGAGGACACAAATGAGCCTTTATCTCTCTTCCAGAATAAAAACCGCTGGACCTTGTTGAGGTAATTACACTGGGGAAAGGATAATGTACTGGGAACTCCTCAGAAGAATCTGATTTGTGGTGAGCGGAGAGATAAAAGCTCATTTTGTAACGACGTGAACATGCTGCGTAGGTAGCTGTTTATCAGTAATTATCTCCACTGAGATTAAGAAAAGCAGTAGCTAAATAAATTAAGTACTTCCTGGTATGGTTACTGCACTGTAACTCCCCAAAAGCATCTGGTATGTGGTGAGGGAACAGAGAAAAAGCTCATTTAGGACCTGCACTTACGAAGGGGGTAGGCAGCTGTATATCAGGGAGTAAACCTTCTGAGAATAAAAACAGCTGGAGTTTGTTAAGGTAATTACACAGGGGAAAGGATAATGTACTGGGAACTCCTCAGAAGAATCTGATTTGTGGTGAGCGCAGAGAGATAAAAGCTCATTTAGGAACGACATGAACATGCTGCGTAGGTAGCTGTTTATCAGTAAATATCTCCACTGAGATTAAGAAAAGCAGTAGCTTAATAAATTAAGTACTTCCTGGTATGGTTACTGTACTGGTAACTCCCCAAAAGAATCTGGATTGTGGTGAGGGAACAGAGAAAAAAGCTCATTTAGGACCTGCACTTACGAAGGGGGTAGGCAGCTGTATATCAGGGAGTATCACTATTGAGAATAAAAACAGCTGGAGCTTGTTAATGTAATTACACAGGGAAAAGGATAATGTACTGGGAACTCCTCAGAAGAATCTGATTTGTGGTGAGGGGAGACAGATAAGAGCTCATTTAGGAACGACAAGAACATGCTGCATAGATAGCTGTTTATCAGTAAATATCTCCACTGAGATTAAGAAAAGCAGTAGCTTATTAAAATAAGTACTTCCTGGTATGGTTAATGTACTGGTAACTCGTAAAGGAATCTGGATTGTGGTGAGGGAACAGTGAAAAAAGCTCATTTAGGACCTGCACTTACGAAGGGGGTAGGCAGCTGTATATCAGGGAGTAAAACTTCTGAGAATAAAAACAGCTGGAGCTTTTTAAGGTAATTACACAGGGGAAAGGATAATGTACTGGGAACTCCTCAGAAGAATCTGATTTGTGGTGAGGGGAGAGAGATAAAAGCTCATTTAGGAACGACATGAACATGCTGCGTACGTAGCTGTTTATCAGTCAATATCTCCACTGAGATTAAGAAAAGCAGTAGCTTAATAAATTACTTCCTGGTATGGTTACTGTACTGGTAACTCCCCAAAAGAATCTGGATTGTGTTGAGGGAACAGACAAAAAAGTTCATTTAGGACCTGCACTTAAGAAGGGGGTAGGCAGCTGTATATCAGGGAGTAAACCTTCTGAGAATAAAAAAAGCTGGAGCTTGTTAAGGTAATTACACAGGGGAAAGGATAATGTACCCTGAACTCCTCAGAAGAATCTGATTTGTGGTGAGTTGAGAGTGATAAAAGCTCATTTAGGAACGACATGAACATGCTGTGTAGGTAGCTGTTTATCAGTAAATATCTACACTGAGATTAAGAAAAGCAGTAGCTTAATAAATTAAGTACTTACTGGTATCCTTACTGTACTGGTAAGTCCCCAAAAGAATCTGGATTGTGGTGAGGGAACAGAGAAAAAAGCTCATTTAGGACCTGCACTTACGAAGGGGTTAGGCAGCTGTATATCAGGGAGTAAACCTTCTGAGAATAAAAACAGCTGGAGCTTGTTAAGGTAATTACAAAGGGGAAAGGATAATGTACTGGGAACTCCTCAGAAGAATCTGATTTGTGGTGAGGGGAGAGAGATAAAAGCTCATATAGGAATGACATGAACATGCTGCGTAGGTAGCTGTTTATCAGTAAATATCTCCACTGAGATTAAGAAAAGCAGTAGCTTAATAAATTAAGTACTTCCTGGTATGGTTACTGTACTGGTAACTCCCCAAAAGAATCTGGATTGTGGTGAGGGAACAGAGAAAAAAGCTCATGTAGGACCTGCACTACGAAGGGGTAGACAACTGTATATCAGGGAGTAAAACTTCTGAGAATAAAAAGAGCTGGAACTTGTTAAGGTAATTACACAGGGGAAAGGATAATGTACTGGGAACTCCTCAGAAGAATCTGATTTGTGGTGAGGGCAGAGAGATAAAAGCTCATTTAGGAACGACATGAACATGCTGCGTAGGTAGCTGTTTATCAGTAAATATCTCCACTGAGATTAAGAAAAGCAGTAGCTTAATAAATTAAGTACTTCCTGGTGTGGTTACTTTACTCGTAACTCCCCAAAAGAATCTGGATTGTGGTGAGGGAACAGAGAAAAAAAGCTCATTTAGGACCTGCACTTACGAAGGGGGTAGGCATCTGTATATCAGGGAGTAAACCTTCTGAGAATAAAAACAGCTGGAGCTTGTTAAAGTAATTTCACAGGGGAAAGGATAATGTACTGGGAACTCCTCAGAAGAATCTGATTTGTGGTGAGGGCAGAGAGATAAAAGCTCATTTAGGAACGACATGAACATGCTGCGTAGGTAGCTGTTTGTCAGTAAATATCTCCACTGAGATTAAGAAAAGCAGTACCTTAATAAATTAAGTACTTCCTGGTATGGTTACTGTACTGGAAACTCCCCAAAAGAATCTGGATTGTGGGGAGGGAACAGAGAAAAAAGCTCATTTAGGACCTGCACTTACGAAGGGGGTAGGCAGCTGTATATCAGGGAGTAAACCTTCTGAGAATAAAAACAGCTGGAGCTTGTTAAGGTAATTACACAGGGGAAAGGATAATGTACTGGGAACTCCTCAGAAGGATCTGATTTGTGGTGAGGGCAGAGAGATAAAAGCTCATTTAGGAACGACATGAACATGCTGCGTAGGTAGCTGTTTATCAGTAAATATCTCCACTGAGATTAAGAAAAGCAGTAGCTTAATAAATTAAGTACTTCCTGGTATGGTTACTGTACTGGTAACTCCCCAAAAGAATCTGGATTGTGGTGAGGGAACAGAGAAAAAAGCTCATTTAGGACCTGCACTTACGAAGGGGTTAGGCAGCTGTATATCAGGGAGTAAACCTGAGAATAAAAACAGCTGGAGCTTGTTAAGGTAATTACACAGGGGAAAGGATAATGTACTGGGTACTCCTCAGAAGAATCTGATTTGTGGTGAGGGCAGAGAGATAAAAGCTCATTTAGGAACGACATGAACATGCTGCGTAGGTAGCTGTTTATCAGTAAATATCTCCACTGAGATTAAGAAAAGCAGTAGCTTAATAAATTAAGTACTTCCTGGTATGGTTACTCTACTGGTAACTCCCCAAAAGAATCTGGATTGTGGTGAGGGAACAGAGAAAAAAGCTCATTTAGGACCTGCACTTACGAACGGGGTATGCAGCTGTATATCAGGGAGTAAACCTTCTGAGAATAAAAACAGCTGGAGCTTGTTAAGGTAATTACACAGGGGAAAGGATAATGTACTGGGAACTCCTCAGAAGAATCTGATTTGTGGTGAGGGCAGAGAGATAAAAGCTCATTTAGAAACGACATGAACATGCTGCCTAGGTAGCTGTTTATCAGTAAATATCTCCACTGAGATTAAGAAAAGCAGTAGCTTAATAAATTAAGTACTTCCTGGTATGGTTACTGTACTGGTAACTCCCCAAAAGAATCTGGATTGTGGTTAGGGAACAGAGAAAAAAGCTCATTTAGGACCTGCACTTACGAAGGGGGTATGCAGCTGTATATCAGGGAGTAAACCTTCTGAGAATAAAAACAGCTGGAGCTTGTTAAAGTAATTACACAGGGGAAAGGATAATGTACTGGGAACTCCTCAGAAGAATCTGATTTGTGGTGAGGGCAGAGAGATAAAAGCTCATTTAGGAACGACATGAACATGCTGCGTAGGTAGCTGTTTATCAGTAATATCTCCACTGAGATTAAGAAAAGCAGTAGCTTAATAAATTAAGTACTTCCTGGTATTGTTACTGTACTGGTAACTCCCCAAAAGAATCTGGATTGTGGTGAGGGAACAGAGAAAAAAGCTCATTTAGGACCTGCACTTACGAAGGGGGTAGGCAGCTGTATATCAGGGAGTAAACCTTCTGAGAATAAAAACAGCTGGAGCTTGTTAAGGTAATTACACAGGGGAAAGGATAATGTACTGGGAACTCCTCAGAAGAATCTGATTTGTGGTGAGGGCAGAGAGATAAAAGCTCATTTAGGAACGACATGAACATGCTGCGTAGGTAGCTGTTTATCAGAAAATATCTCCACTGAGATTAAGAAAAGCAGTAGCTTAAAAAATTAAGTACTTTCTGGTATGGTTACTGTACTGCTAACTCCCCAAAAGAATCTGGATTGTGGTGAGGGAACAGAGAAAAAAAGCTCATTTAGGACCTGCACTTACGAAGGGGGTAGGCAGCTGTATTTCAGGGAGTAAACCTTCTGAGAATAAAAACAGCTGGAGCTTGTTAAGGTACTTACACAGGGGAAAGGATAATGTACTGGGAACTCCTCAGAAGAATCTGATTTGTGGTGAGGGCAGAGAGATAAAAGCTCATTTAGGAACGACATGAACATGCTGCGTAGGTAGCTGTTTATCAGTAAATATCTCCACTGAGATTAAGAAAAGCAGTAGCTTAATAAATTAAGTACTTCCTGGTATGGATACTGTACTGGTAACTCCCGAAAAGAATCTGGATTGTGGTGAGGGAACAGAGAAAAAAGCTCATTTAGGACCTGCAATTACGAAGGTGGTAGGCAGCTGTATATCAGGGAGTAAACCTTCTGAGAATAAAAACAGCTGGAGCTTGTTAAGGTAATTACACAGGGGAACGGATAATGTACTGGGAACTCCTCAGAAGAATCTGATTTGTGGTGAGGGCAGAGAGATAAAAGCTCATTTAGGAACGACATGAACATGCTACGTAGGTAGCTGTTTATCAGTAAATATCTCCACTGAGATTAAGAAAAGCAGTAGCTTAATAAATTAAGTACTTCCTGGTATTGTTACTGTACTGGTAACTCCCCAAAAGAATCTGGATTGTGGTGAGGGAACAGAGAAAAAAGCTCATTTAGGACCTGCACTTACGAAGGGGGTAGGCAGCTGTATATCAGGGAGTAAACCTTCTGAGAATAAAAACAGCTGGAGCTTGTTAAGGTAATTACACAGGGGAAAAGATAATGTACTGGGAACTCCTCAGAAGAATCTGATTTGTGGTGAGGGCAGAGAGATAAAAGCTCATTTAGGAACGACATGAACATGCTGCGTAGGTAGCTGTTTATCAGAAAATATCTCCACTGAGATTAAGAAAAGCAGTAGCTTAAAAAATTAAGTACTTCCTGGTATGGTTACTGTACTGCTAACTCCCCAAAAGAATCTGGATTGTGGTGAGGGAACAGAGAAAAAAAGCTCATTTAGGACCTGCACTTACGAAGGGGGTAGGCAGCTGTATATCAGGGACAGGACATTAATGAGCCTTTATCTCTGTTCCAGCACCACAAAGCAGATCCAATCGAAAAAGCGGAGTTCCCAGGCTATGTCCCGAACGGCCTTCTTTAACAAGCAGCACCTGCTCGGATTCACGACGGATACATTCTGTGATGTACAGGTACTTACCCCGGTGGTGTGTACAGACACAAATGAGCATTTTCTGTCTTCACCACCACAAAGCATATCTTCTCTAGAACAGCAGTGTTCAACCGCTGTGGCCTTAAAGATGGCCTGAAGATTCAGCTGTTCTCCTTAGCCGAGGAGATATTTCCTGATATACCACAACTCACCCGGTGGTGAGTACAGGTCATAAATGAGCCCTTCTCTATTCCAGCATCACAAAGCAGTTCCAATCGAAGACAGCGGAGTTTTCGCGCTTTGGCCCGAAGGCCTACCCAAACAAGCTGCAGCTGTTCTCATTCACCGAGGAGATATTCCCTGATATACAGATACTTACCTGCGTTGTTCGTACAGTATATCAATGAGCCTTTATCTCTTCCAGCACCATAAAGCAGATCCTATGGAGAATAGCCGAGTTCACTCGCTATGTCCCGACCAGGCTACCTTAACAAGTTGCAGCTGTTCTCATTCACCGTGAGGCTATTTCCTGCTAGTGCCTAGAGGACACAGGTGAACCTTTATCTCTCTTCCAGCAACACTAATCACATCCTACCACTGAAAACAGCGGGGGTCACTCGCTAAGACCCGACCTTCGTACATGAACAAGCTGCAGCTGTACTAATTCACCGTGGAGATATTTCCTAATATTTGCTACTTACCCCGCTGGTGCGAAGAGGACACAAATGAGCCTTTATCTCTCTTCCAGAATAAAAACGCTGGACCTTGTTGAGGTAATTACACTGGGGAAAGGATAATGTACTGGGAACTCCTCAGAAGAATCTGATTTGTGGTGAGCGGAGAGATAAAAGCTCATTTTGTAACGACGTGAACATGCTGCGTAGGTAGCTGTTTATCAGTAATTATCTCCACTGAGATTAAGAAAAGCAGTAGCTAAATAAATTAAGTACTTCCTGGTATGGTTACTGCACTGTAACTCCCCAAAAGCATCTGGTATGTGGTGAGGGAACAGAGAAAAAGCTCATTTAGGACCTGCACTTACCAAGGGGGTAGGCAGCTGTATATCAGGGAGTAAACCTTCTGAGAATAAAAACAGCTGGAGTTTGTTAAGGTAATTACACAGGGGAAAGGATAATGTACTGGGAACTCCTCAGAAGAATCTGATTTGTGGTGAGCGCAGAGAGATAAAAGCTCATTTAGGAACGACATGAACATGCTGCGTAGGTAGCTGTTTATCAGTAAATATCTCCACTGAGATTAAGAAAAGCAGTAGCTTAATAAATTAAGTACTTCCTGGTATGGTTACTGTACTGGTAACTCCCCAAAAGAATCTGGATTGTGGTGAGGGAACAGAGAAAAAAGCTCATTTAGGACCTGCACTTACGAAGGGGGTAGGCAGCTGTATATCAGGGAGTATCACTATTGAGAATAAAAACAGCTGGAGCTTGTTAATGTAATTACACAGGGAAAAGGATAATGTACTGGGAACTCCTCAGAAGAATCTGATTTGTGGTGAGGGGGAGACAGATAAGAGCTCATTTAGGAACGACAAGAACATGCTGCATAGATAGCTGTTTATCAGTAAATATCTCCACTGAGATTAAGAAAAGCAGTAGCTTATTAAAATAAGTACTTCCTGGTATGGTTAATGTACTGGTAACTCCGTAAAGGAATCTGGATTGTGGTGAGGGAACAGTGAAAAAAGCTCATTTAGGACCTGCACTTACGAAGGGGGTAGGCAGCTGTATATCAGGGAGTAAAACTTCTGAGAATAAAAACAGCTGGAGCTTTTTAAGGTAATTACACAGGGGAAAGGATAATGTACTGGGAACTCCTCAGAAGAATCTGATTTGTGGTGAGGGGAGAGAGATAAAAGCTCATTTAGGAACGACATGAACATGCTGCGTACGTAGCTGTTTATCAGTCAATATCTCCACTGAGATTAAGAAAAGCAGTAGCTTAATAAATTACTTCCTGGTATGGTTACTGTACTGGTAACTCCCCAAAAGAATCTGGATTGTGTTGAGGGAACAGACAAAAAAGTTCATTTAGGACCTGCACTTAAGAAGGGGGTAGGCAGCTGTATATCAGGGAGTAAACCTTCTGAGAATAAAAAAAGCTGGAGCTTGTTAAGGTAATTACACAGGGGAAAGGATAATGTACCCTGAACTCCTCAGAAGAATCTGATTTGTGGTGAGTTGAGAGTGATAAAAGCTCATTTAGGAACGACATGAACATGCTGTGTAGGTAGCTGTTTATCAGTAAATATCTACACTGAGATTAAGAAAAGCAGTAGCTTAATAAATTAAGTACTTACTGGTATCCTTACTGTACTGGTAAGTCCCCAAAAGAATCTGGATTGTGGTGAGGGAACAGAGAAAAAAGCTCATTTAGGACCTGCACTTACGAAGGGGTTAGGCAGCTGTATATCAGGGAGTAAACCTTCTGAGAATAAAAACAGCTGGAGCTTGTTAAGGTAATTACAAAGGGGAAAGGATAATGTACTGGGAACTCCTCAGAAGAATCTGATTTGTGGTGAGGGGAGAGAGATAAAAGCTCATATAGGAATGACATGAACATGCTGCGTAGGTAGCTGTTTATCAGTAAATATCTCCACTGAGATTAAGAAAAGCAGTAGCTTAATAAATTAAGTACTTCCTGGTATGGTTACTGTACTGGTAACTCCCAAAAGAATCTGGATTGTGGTGAGGGAACAGAGAAAAAAGCTCAGGTAGGACCTGCACTTACGAAGGGGGTAGACAACTGTATATCAGGGAGTAAAACTTCTGAGAATAAAAAGAGCTGGAACTTGTTAAGGTAATTACACAGGGGAAAGGATAATGTACTGGGAACTCCTCAGAAGAATCTGATTTGTGGTGAGGGCAGAGAGATAAAAGCTCATTTAGGAACGACATGAACATGCTGCGTAGGTAGCTGTTTATCAGTAAATATCTCCACTGAGATTAAGAAAAGCAGTAGCTTAATAAATTAAGTACTTCCTGGTGTGGTTACTTTACTCGTAACTCCCCAAAAGAATCTGGATTGTGGTGAGGGAACAGAGAAAAAAGCTCATTTAGGACCTGCACTTACGAAGGGGGTAGGCAGCTGTATATCAGGGAGTAAACCTTCTGAGAATAAAAACAGCTGGAGCTTGTTAAGGTAATTACACAGGGGAAAGGATAATGTACTGGGAACTCCTCAGAAGGATCTGATTTGTGGTGAGGGCAGAGAGATAAAAGCTCATTTAGGAACGACATGAACATGCTGCGTAGGTAGCTGTTTATCAGTAAATATCTCCACTGAGATTAAGAAAAGCAGTAGCTTAATAAATTAAGTACTTCCTGGTATGGTTACTGTACTGGTAACTCCCCAAAAGAATCTGGATTGTGGTGAGGGAACAGAGAAAAAAGCTCATTTAGGACCTGCACTTACGAAGGGGTTAGGCAGCTGTATATCAGGGAGTAAACCTGAGAATAAAAACAGCTGGAGCTTGTTAAGGTAATTACACAGGGAAAGGATAATGTACTGGGTACTCCTCAGAAGAATCTGATTTGTGGTGAGGGCAGAGAGATAAAAGCTCATTTAGGAACGACATGAACATGCTGCGTAGGTAGCTGTTTATCAGTAAATATCTCCACTGAGATTAAGAAAAGCAGTAGCTTAATAAATTAAGTACTTCCTGGTATGGTTACTCTACTGGTAACTCCCCAAAAGAATCTGGATTGTGGTGAGGGAACAGAGAAAAAAGCTCATTTAGGACCTGCACTTACGAACGGGGTATGCAGCTGTATATCAGGGAGTAAACCTTCTGAGAATAAAAACAGCTGGAGCTTGTTAAGGTAATTACACAGGGGAAAGGATAATGTACTGGGAACTCCTCAGAAGAATCTGATTTGTGGTGAGGGCAGAGAGATAAAAGCTCATTTAGAAACGACATGAACATGCTGCCTAGGTAGCTGTTTATCAGTAAATATCTCCACTGAGATTAAGAAAAGCAGTAGCTTAATAAATTAAGTACTTCCTGGTATGGTTACTGTACTGGTAACTCCCCAAAAGAATCTGGATTGTGGTTAGGGAACAGAGAAAAAAGCTCATTTAGGACCTGCACTTACGAAGGGGGTATGCAGCTGTATATCAGGGAGTAAACCTTCTGAGAATAAAAACAGCTGGAGCTTGTTAAAGTAATTACACAGGGAAAGGATAATGTACTGGGAACTCCTCAGAAGAATCTGATTTGTGGTGAGGGCAGAGAGATAAAAGCTCATTTAGGAACGACATGAACATGCTGCGTAGGTAGCTGTTTATCAGTAAATATCTCCACTGAGATTAAGAAAAGCAGTAGCTTAATAAATTAAGTACTTCCTGGTATTGTTACTGTACTGGTAACTCCCCAAAGAATCTGGATTGTGGTGAGGGAACAGAGAAAAAAGCTCATTTAGGGACCTGCACTTACGAAGGGGGTAGGCAGCTGTATATCAGGGAGTAAACCTTCTGAGAATAAAAACAGCTGGAGCTTGTTAAGGTAATTACACAGGGGAAAGGATAATGTACTGGGAACTCCTCAGAAGAATCTGATTTGTGGTGAGGGCAGAGAGATAAAAGCTCATTTAGGAACGACATGAACATGCTGCGTAGGTAGCTGTTTATCAGAAAATATCTCCACTGAGATTAAGAAAAGCAGTAGCTTAAAAAAATTAAGTACTTTCTGGTATGGTTACTGTACTGCTAACTCCCCAAAAGAATCTGGATTGTGGTGAGGGGAACAGAGAAAAAAAGCTCATTTAGGACCTGCACTTACGAAGGGGGTAGGCAGCTGTATATCAGGGAGTAAACCTTCTGAGAATAAAAACAGCTGGAGCTTGTTAAGGTACTTACACAGGGAAAGGATAATGTACTGGGAACTCCTCAGAAGAATCTGATTTGTGGTGAGGGCAGAGAGATAAAAGCTCATTTAGGAACGACATGAACATGCTGCGTAGGTAGCTGTTTATCAGTAAATATCTCCACTGAGATTAAGAAAAGCAGTAGCTTAATAAATTAAGTACTTCCTGGTATGGATACTGTACTGGTAACTCCCGAAAAAGAATCTGGATTGTGGTGAGGGAACAGAGAAAAAAGCTCATTTAGGACCTGCAATTACGAAGGTGGTAGGCAGCTGTATATCAGGGAGTAAACCTTCTGAGAATAAAAACAGCTGGAGCTTGTTAAGGTAATTACACAGGGGAAAGGATAATGTACTGGGAACTCCTGAGAAGAATCTGATTTGTGGTGAGGGCAGAGAGATAAAAGCTCATTTAGGAACGACATGAACATGCTGCGTAGGTAGCTGTTTATCAGTAAATATCTCCACTGAGATTAAGAAAAGCAGTAGCTTAATAAATTAAGTACTTCATGGTATGGTTACTGTACTGGTAACTCCCCAAAAGAATCTGGATTGTGGGGAGGGAACAGAGAAAAAAGCTCATTTAGGACCCGCACTTACGAAGGGGGTAGACAGCTGTATATCAGGGAGTAAACCTTCTGAGAATAAAAACAGCTGGAGCTTGTTAAGGTAATTACACAGGGGAACGGATAATGTACTGGGAACTCCTCAGAAGAATCTGATTTGTGGTGAGGGCAGAGAGATAAAAGCTCATTTAGGAACGACATGAACATGCTACGTAGGTAGCTGTTTATCAGTAAATATCTCCACTGAGATTAAGAAAAGCAGTAGCTTAATAAATTAAGTACTTCCTGGTATTGTTACTGTACTGGTAACTCCCCAAAAGAATCTGGATTGTGGTGAGGGAACAGAGAAAAAAGCTCATTTAGGACCTGCACTTACGAAGGGGGTAGGCAGCTGTATATCAGGGAGTAAACCTTCTGAGAATAAAAACAGCTGGAGCTTGTTAAGGTAATTACACAGGGGAAAAGATAATGTACTGGGAACTCCTCAGAAGAATCTGATTTGTGGTGAGGGCAGAGAGATAAAAGCTCATTTAGGAACGACATGAACATGCTGCGTAGGTAGCTGTTTATCAGAAAATATCTCCACTGAGATTAAGAAAAGCAGTAGCTTAAAAAATTAAGTACTTCCTGGTATGGTTACTGTACTGCTAACTCCCCAAAAGAATCTGGATTGTGGTGAGGGAACAGAGAAAAAAGCTCATTTAGGACCTGCACTTACGAAGGGGGTAGGCAGCTGTATATCAGGGAGTAAACCTTCTGAGAATAAAAACAGCTGGAGCTTGTTAAGGTACTTACACAGGGGAAAGGATAATGTACTGGGAACTCCTCAGAAGAATCTGATTTGTGGTGAGGGCAGAGAGATAAAAGCTCATTTAGGAACGACATGAACATGCTGCGTAGGTAGCTGTTTATCAGTAAATATCTCCACTGAGATTAAGAAAAGCAGTAGCTTAATAAATTAAGTACTTCCTGGTATGGATACTGTACTGGTAACTCCCGAAAAGAATCTGGATTGTGGTGAGGGAACAGAGAAAAAAGCTCATTTAGGACCTGCAATTACGAAGGTGGTAGGCAGCTGTATATCAGGGATTAAACCTTCTGGAGAATAAAAACAGCTGGAGCTTGTTAAGGTAATTACACAGGGGAAAGGATAATGTACTGGGAACTCCTCAGAAGAATCTGATTTGTGGTGAGGGCAGAGAGATAAAAGCTCATTTAGGAACGACATGAACATGCTGCGTAGGTAGCTGTTTATCAGTAAATATCTCCACTGAGATTAAGAAAAGCAGTAGCTTAATAAATTAAGTACTTCATGGTATGGTAACTGTACTGGTAACTCCCCAAAAGAATCTGGATTGTGGGGAGGGAACAGAGAAAAAAGCTCATTTAGGACCCGCACTTACGAAGGGGGTAGACAGCTGTATATCAGGGAGTAAACCTTCTGAGAATAAAAACAGCTGGAGCTTGTTAAGGTAATTACACAGGGGAACGGATAATGTACTGGGAACTCCTCAGAAGAATCTGATTTGTGGTGAGGGCAGAGAGATAAAAGCTCATTTAGGAACGACATGAACATGCTACGTAGGTAGCTGTTTATCAGTAAATATCTCCACTGAGATTAAGAAAAGCAGTAGCTTAATAAATTAAGTACTTCCTGGTATGGTTACTGTACTGGTAACTCCCCAAAAGAATCTGGATTGTGGTGAGGGAACAGAGAAAAAAGCTCATTTAAGACCTGCACTTACGAAGGGGGTAGGCAGTTGTATATCAGGGAGTAAACCTTCTGAGAATAAAAACAGCTGGAGCTTGTTAAGGTAATTACTCAGGGGAAAGGATAATGTACTGGGACTCCTCGGAAGAATCTGATTTGTGGTGAGGGCAGAGAGATAAAAGCTCATTTAGGAACGACATGAACATGCTGCGTAGGTAGCTGTTTATCAGTAAATATCTCCACTGAGATTAAGAAAAGCAGTAGCTTAATAAATTAAGTACTTCCTGGTATGGTTACTGTACTGGAAACTCCCAAAAGAATCTGGATTGTGGTGAGGGAACAGAGAAAAAAGCTCATTTAGGACCTGCACTTACGAAGGGGGTAGGCAGCTGTATATCAGGGAGTAACCTTCTGAGAATAAAAACAGCTGGAGCTTGTTAAGGTAATTACACAGGGGAAAGGATAATGTACTGGGAACTCCTCAGAAGAATCTGATTTGTGGTGAGGGCAGAGTGATAAAAGCTCATTTAGGAACGACATGAACATGCTGCACAGGTAGCTGTTTATCAGTAAATATCTCCACTGAGATTAAGAAAAGCAGTAGCTTAATAAATTAAGTACTTCCTGGTATGTTTACTGTACTGGTAACTCCCCAAAAGAATCTGGATTCTGGTGAGGGAACAGAGAAAAAAGATCATTTAGGACCTGCACTTATGAAGGGGGTAGGCAGCTGTATATCAGGGAGTAAACCTTCTGCGAATAAAAACAGCTGGAGCTTGTTAAGGCAATTACACAGGGAAAGGATAATGTACTGGGAACTCCTCAGAAGAATCTGATTTGTGGTGAGGGCAGAGAGATAAAAGCTCATTTAGGAACGACATGAACATGCTGCGTAGGTAGCTGTTTATCAGTAAATATCTCCACTGAGATTAAGAAAAGCAGTAGCTTAATAAATTAAGTACTTCTTGGTATGGTTACTGTACTGGTAACTCCCCAAAAGAATCCGGATTGTGGTGAGGGAACAGAGAAAAAAGCTCATTTAGGACCTGCACTTACGAAGGGGGTAGGCAGCTGTATATCAGGGAGTAAACCTTCTGAGAATAAAAACAGCTGGAGCTTGTTAAGGTAATTACACAGGGGAAAGGATAATGTACTGGGAACTCCTCAGAAGAATCTGATTTGTGTTGAGGGCAGAGAGATAAAAGCTCATTTAGGAACGACATGAACTTGCTGCGTAGGTAGCTGTTTATCAGTAAATATCTCCACTGAGATTAAGAAAAGCAGTAGCTTAATAAATTAAGTACTTCCTGGTATTGTTACTGTACTGGTAACTCCCCAAAAGAATCTGGATTGTGGTGAGGGAACAGAGAAAAAAGCTCATTTAGGACCTGCACTTACGAAGGGGGTAGGCAGCTGTATATCACGGAGTAAACCTTCTGAGAATAAAAACAGCTGGAGCTTGTTAAGGTATTTACACAGGGGAACGGATAATGTACTGGGAACTCCTCAGAAGAATCTGATTTGTGGTGAGGGCAGAGAGATAAAAGCTCATTTAGGAACGACATGAACATGCTGCCTAGGTAGCTGTTTATCAGTAAATATCTCCACTGAGATTAAGAAAAGCAGTAGCTTAATAAATTAAGTACTTCCTGGTATGGTTACTGTACTCGTAATTCCCCAAAAGAATCTGGATTGTGGTGAGGGAACAGAGAAAAAAGCTCATTTAGGACCTGCACTTACGAAGGGGGTAGGCAGCTGTATATCAGGGAGTAAACCTTCTGAGAATAAAAACAGCTGGAGCTTGTTAAGGTAATTACACAGGGGAAAGGATAACGTACTGGGAACTCCTCAGAAGAATCTGATTTGTGGTGAGGGCAGAGAGATAAAAGCTCATTTAGGAACGACATGAACATGCTGCGTAGTTATCTGTTTATCAGTAAATATCTCCACTGAGATGAAGAAAAGCAGTACCTTAATAAATTTAGTACTTCCTGGTATGGTTACTGTACTGGTAACTCCCCAAAAGAATCTGGATTGTGGGGAGGGAACTGAGAAAAAAGCTCATTTAGGACCTGCACTTACGAAGGGGTTAGGCAGCTGTATATCAGGGAGTAAACCTTCTGAGAATAAAAACAGCTGGAGCTTGTTAAGGTAATTACACAGGGGAAAGGATAATGTACTGGGAACTCCTGAGAAGAATCTGATTTCTGGTGAGGGCAGAGAGATAAAAGCTCATTAGGAACGACATGAACATGCTGTGTAGGTAGTTGTTTATCAGTAAATATCTCCACTGAGATTAAGAAAAGCAGTAGCTTAATAAATTAAGTACTTCCTGGTATGGTACTGTACTGGTAACTCCCCAAAAGAATCTGGATTGTGGTGAGGGAACAGAGAAAAAAGCTCATTTAGGACCTGCACTTAGGAAGGGGGTAGGCAGTTGTATATCAGGGAGTAAACCTTCTGAGAATAAAAACAGCTGGAGCTTGTTAAGGTAATTACACAGGGGAAAGGATAATGTACTGGGAACTCCTCGGAAGAATCTGATTTGTGGTGAGGGCAGAGAGATAAAAGCTCATTTAGGAACGACATGAACATGCTGCGTAGGTAGCTGTTTATCAGTAAATATCTCCACTGAGATTAAGAAAAGCAGTAGCTTAATAAATTAAGTACTTCCTGGTATGGTTACTGTACTGGTAACTCAACAAAAGAATCTGGATTGTGGTGAGGGAACAGAGAAAAAAGCTCATTTAGGACCTGCACTTACGAAGGGGGTAGGCAGCTGTATATCAGGGAGTAAACCTTCTGAGAGTAAAAACAGCTGGAGCTTGTTAAGGTAATTACACAGGGGAAAGGATAATCTACTGGGAACTCCTCAGAAGAAACTGATTTGTGGTGAGGGCAGAGAGATAAAAGCTCATTTAGGAACGACATGAACATGCTGCATAGGTAGCTGTTTATCAGTAAATATCACCAGTGAGATTAAGAAAATCAGAAGCTTAATAAATTAAGTACTTCCTGGTATGGTTACTGTACTGGTAACTCAACAAAGAATCTGGATTGTGGTTGGGGAACAGAGAAAAAAGCTCATTTAGGACCTGCACTTACGAAGGGGGTAGGCAGCTGTATATCAGGGAGTAAACCTTCTGAGAATAAATACAGCTGGAGCTTGTTAAGGTAATTACACAGGGGAAAGGATAATGTACTGGGAACTCCTCAGAAGAATCTGATTTGTGGTGAGGGCAGAGAGATAAAAGCTCATTTAGGAACGACATAAACATGCTGCGTAGGTAGCTGTTTATCAGTAAATATCTCCACTGAGATTAAGAAAAGCAGTAGCTTAATAAATTAAGTACTTCCTGGTATGGTTACTGTACTGGTAACTCCCAAAAGAATCTGGATTGTGGTGAGGGAACAGAGAAAAAAGCTCATTTAGGACCTGCACTTACGAAGGGGGTAGGCAGCTGTATATCAGGGAGTAAAACTTCTGAGAATAAAAACAGCTGGAGCTTGTTAAGGTAATTACACAGGGGAAAGGATAATGTACTGGGAACTGCTCAGAAGAATCTGATTTGTGGTGAGGGCAGAGAGATAAAAGCTCATTTAGGAACGACATGAACATGCTGCGTAGGTAGCTGTTTATCAGAAAATATCTCCACTGAGATTAAGAAAAGCAGTAGCTTAATAAATTAAGTACTTCCTGGTATGGTTACTGTACTGGTAACTCCCCAAAAGAATCTGGATGGTGGTGAGGGAACAGAGAAAAAAGCTCATTTAGGACCTGCACTTACGAAGGGGGTAGGCAGCTGTATATCAGGAGTAAACCTTCTGAGAATAAAAACAGCTGGAGCTTGTTAAGGAAATTACACAGGGGAAAGGATAATGTACTGGGAACTCCTCAGAAGAATCTGATTTGTGGTGACGGCAGAGAGATAAAAGCTCATTTAGGAACGACATGAACATGCTGTGTAGGTAGCTGTTTATCAGTAAATATCACCACTGAGATTAAAAAAATCAGAAGCTTAATAAATTAAGTACTTCCTGGTATGGTTACTCTACTGGTAACTCAAAATAAGAATCTGGATTGTGGTGAGGGAACAGAGAAAAAAGCTCATTTAGGACCTGCACTTACGAAGTGGGTAGGCAGCTGTATATCAGGGAGTAAACCTTCTGAGAATAAAAACAGCTGGAGCTTGTTAAGGTAATTACACAGGGGAAAGGATAATGTACTGGGAACTCCTCAGAAGAATCTGATTTGTGGTGAGGGCAGAGAGATAAAAGCTCATTTAGGAACGACATGAACATGCTGCGTAGGTAGCTGTTTATCAGTAAATATCTCCACTGAGATTAAGAAAGCAGTAGCTTAATAAATTAAGTACTTCCTGGTATGGTTACTGTACTCGTAACTCCTCAAAAGAATCTGGATTGTGGTGAGGGAACAGAGAAAAAAGCTCATTTAGGACCTGCACTTACGAAGGGGGTAGGCAGCTGTATATCAGGGAGTAAACCTTCTGAGAGTAAAAACAGCTGGAGCTTGTTAAGGTAATTAAACAGGAGAAAGGATAATGTACTGGGAACTCCTCAGAAGAATCTGATTTGTGGTGAGGGCAGAGAGATAAAAGCTCATTTAGGAACGACATGAACATGCTGCGTAGGTAGCTGTTTATCAGTAAATATCTCCACTGAGATTAAGAAAAGCAGTAGCTTAATAAATTAAGTACTTCCTGGTATGGTTACTGTACTGGTAACTCCCCAAAAGAATCTGGATTGTGGTGAGGGACCAGAGAAAAAAGCTCATTTAGGACCTGCACTTACGAAGGGGGTAGGCAGCTGTATATCAGGGAGTAAACCTTCTGAGAATAAAAACAGCTGGAGCTTGTTAAGGTAATTACACAGGGGAAAGGATAATGTACTGGGAACTCCTCAGAAGAATCTGATTTGTGGTGAGGGCAGAGTGATAAAAGCTCATTTAGGAACGACATGAACATGCTGCACAGGTAGCTGTTTATCAGTAAATATCTCCACTGAGATTAAGAAAAGCAGTATCTTAATAAATTAAATACTTCCTGGTATGGTTACTGTACTGGTAACTCCCCAAAAGAATCTGGATTCTGGTGAGGGAACAGAGAAAAAAGATCATTTAGGACCTGCACTTTTGAAGGGGGTGGGCAGCTGTATATCAGGGAGTAAACCTTCTGCGAATAAAAACAGCTGGAGCTTGTTAAGGCAATTACACAGGGGAAAGGATAATGTACTGGAACTCCTCAGAAGAATCTGATTTGTGGTGAGGGCAGAGAGATAAAAGCTCATTTAGGAACGACATGAACATCCTGCGTAGGTAGCTGTTTATCAGTAAATATCTCCACTGAGATTAAGAAAAGCAGTAGCTTAATAAATTAAGTACTTCTTGGTATGGTTACTGTACTGGTAACTCCCAAAAGAATCCGGATTGTGGTGAGGGAACAGAGAAAAAAGCTCATTTAGGACCTGCACTTACGAAGGGGGTAGGCAGCTGTATATCAGGGAGTAAACCTTCTGAGAATAAAAACAGCTGGAGCTTGTTAAGGTAATTACACAGGGGAAAGGATAATGTACTGGGAACTCCTCAGAAGAATCTGATTTGTGGTGAGGGCAGAGAGATAAAAGCTCATTTAGGAACGACATGAACATGCTGCGTAGGTATCTGTTTATCAGTAAATATCTCCACTGAGATTAAGAAAAGCAGTAGCTTAATAAATTAAGTACTTCCTGGTATTGTTACTGTACTGGTAACTCCCCAAAAGAATCTGGATTGTGGTGAGGGAACAGAGAAAAAAGCTCATTTAGGACCTGCACTTACGAAGGGGGTAGGCAGCTGTATATCAGGGAGTAAACCTTCTGAGAATAAAAACAGCTGGAGCTTGTTAAGGTAATTACACAGGGGAAAGGATAATGTACTGGGAACTCCTCAGAAGAATCTGATTTGTGGTGAGGGCAGAGAGATAAAAGCTCATTTAGGAACGACATGAACATGCTGCGTAGGTAGCTGTTTATCAGTAAATATCTCCACTGAGATTAAGAAAAGCAGTAGCTTAATAAATTAAGTACTTCCTGGTATGGTTACTGTACTGGTAACTCCCCAAAAGAATCTGGATTGTGGTGAGGGAACAGAGAAAAAAGCTCATTTAGGACCTGCACTTACGAAGGGCGTAGGCAGCTGTATATCAGGGAGTAAACCTTCTGAGAATAAAAACAGCTGGAGCTTGTTAAGGTAATTACACAGGGGAAAGGATAACGTACTGGAACTCCTCAGAAGAATCTGATTTGTGGTGAGGGCAGAGAGATAAAAGCTCATTTAGGAACGACATGAACATGCTGTGTAGGTAGTTGTTTATCAGTAAATATCTCCACTGAGATTAAGAAAAGCAGTAGCTTAATAAATTAAGTACTTCCTGGTATGGTACTGTACTGGTAACTCCCCAAAAGAATCTGGATTCTGGTGAGGGAACAGAGAAAAAAGCTCATTTAGGACCTGCACTTACGAAGGGGGTAGGCAGTTGTATATCAGGGAGTAAACCTTCTGAGAATAAAAACAGCTGGAGCTTGTTAAGGTAATTACACAGGGGAAAGGATAATGTACTGGGAACTCCTCGGAAGAATCTGAATTGTGGTGAGGGCAGAGAGATAAAAGCTCATTTAGGAACGACATGAACATGCTGCGTAGGTAGCTGTTTATCAGTAAATATCTCCACTGAGATTAGAAAAGCAGTAGCTTAATAAATTAAGTACTTCCGGGTATGGTTACTGTACTGGTAACTCCCCAAAAGAATCTGGATTGTGGGGAGGGAACAGAGAAAAAAGCTCATTTAGGACCTGCACTTACGAAAGGGGTAGGCAGCTGTATATCAGGGAGTAAACCTTCTGAGAATAAAAACAGCTGGAGCTTGTTAAGGAAATTACACAGGGGAAAGGATAATGTACTGGGAACTCCTCAGAAGAATCTGATTGTGGTGAGGGCAGAGAGATAAAAGCTCATTTAGGAACGACATGAACATGCTGCGTAGGTAGCTGTTTATCAGTAAATATCACCACTGAGATTAAAAAAATCAGAAGCTTAATAAATTAAGTACTTCCTGGTATGGTTACTGTACTGGTAACTCAAAATAAGAATCTGGATTGTGGTGAGGGAACAGAGAAAAAAGCTCATTTAGGACCTGCACTTACGAAGTGGGTAGGCAGCTGTATATCAGGGAGTAAACCTTCTGAGAATAAAAACAGCTGGAGCTTGTTAAGGTAATTACACAGGGGAAAGGATAATGTACTGGGAACTCCTCAGAAGAATCTGATTTGTGGTGAGGGCAGAGAGATAAAAGCTCATTTAGGAACGACATAAACATGCTGCGTAGGTAGCTGTTTATCAGTAAATATCTCCACTGAGATTAAGAAAAGCAGTAGCTTAATAAATTAAGTACTTCCTGGTATGGTTACTGTACTCGTAACTCCCCAATAGAATGTGGATTGTGGTGAGGGAACAGAGAGAAAAGCTCATTTAGGACCTGCACTTACGAAGGGGGTAGGCAGCTGTATATCAGGAAGTAAACCTTCTGAGAATAAAAACAGCTGGAGCTTGTTAAGATAATTACACAGGGGAAAGGATAATGTACTGGGAACTCCTCAGAAGAATCTGATTTGTGGTGAGGGCAGAGAGATAAAAGCTCATTTAGGAACGACATGAACATGCTGCGTAGGTAGCTGTTTATCAGTAAATATCTCCACTGAGATTAAGAAAAGCAGTAGCTTAATAAATTAAGTACTTCCTGGTATGGTTACTGTATTGGTAACTCCCCCAAAAGAATCTGGATTGTGGTGAGGGAACAGAGAAAAAAGCTCATTTAGGACCTGCACTTACGAAGGGGGTAGGCAGCTGTATATCAGGGAGTAAACCTTCTGAGAATAAAAACAGCTGGAGCTTGTTAAGGTAATTACACAGGGGAAAGGATAATGTACTGGGAACTCCTCAGAAGAATCTGATTTGTGGTGAGGGCAGAGAGATAAAAGCTCATTTAGGAACGACATGAACATGCTGCATAGGTAGCTGTTTATCAGTAAATATCTCCACTGAGATTAAGAAAAGCAGTAGCTTAATAAGTTAAGTACTTCCTGGTATGGTTACTGTACTGGTAACTCCCCAAAAGAATGTGAATTGTGGTGAGGGAACATAGAAAAAAGCTCATTTAGGACCTGCACTTACGAAAGGGGTAGGCAGCTGTATATCAGGGAGTAAACCTTCTGAGAATGAAAACAGCTGGAACTTGTTAAGGTAATTACACAGTGGAAAGGATAATGTACTGGGAACTCCTCAGAAGAATCTGATTTGTGGTGAGGGCAGAGAGATAAAAGCTCATTTAGGAACGACATGAACATGCTGCGTAGGTAGCTGTTTATCAGTAAATATCTCCACTGAGATTAAGAAAAGCAGTAGCTTAATAAATTAAGTACTTCCTGGTATGGTTACTGTACTGGTAATTCCCCAAAAGAATCGGGATTGTGGTGAGGGAACAGAGAAAAAAGCTCATTTAGGACCTGCACTTACGAAGGGGGTAGGCAGCTGTATATCAGGGAGTAAACCTTCTGAGAATAAAAACAGCTGGAGCTTGTTAAGGTAATTACACAGGGGAAAGGATAATGTACTGGGAACTCCTCAGAAGAATCTGATTTGTGGTGAGGGCCGAGAGATAAAAGCTCATTTAGGAACGACATGAACATGCTGCGTAGGTAGCTGTTTATCAGTAAATATCTCCACTGAGATTAAGAAAAGCAGTAGCTTAATAAATTAAGTACTTCCTGGTATGGTTACTGTACTCGTAACTCCTCAAAAGAATCTGGATTGTGGTGAGGGAACAGAGAAAAAAGCTCATTTAGGACCTGCACTTACGAAGGGGGTAGGCAGCTGTATATCAGGGAGTAAACCTTCTGAGAGTAAAAACAGCTGGAGCTTGTTAAGGTAATTAAACAGGAGAAAGGATAATGTACTGGGAACTCCTCAGAAGAATCTGATTTGTGGTGAGGGCAGAGAGATAAAAGCTCATTTAGGAACGACATGAACATGCTGCGTAGGTAGCTGTTTATCAGTAAATATCTCCACTGAGATTAAGAAAAGCAGTAGCTTAATAAATTAAGTACTTCCTGGTATGGTTACTGTACTGGTAACTCCCCAAAAGAATCTGGATTGTGGTGAGGGAACAGAGAAAAAAGCTCATTTAGGACCTGCACTTACGAAGGGGGTAGGCAGCTGTATATCAGGGAGTAAACCTTCTGAGATAAAAACAGCTGGAGCTTGTTAAGGTAATTACACAGGGGAAAGGATAACGTACTGGGAACTCCTCAGAAGAATCTGATTTGTGGTGAGGGCAGAGAGATAAAAGCTCATTTAGGAACGACATGAACATGCTGTGTAGGTAGTTGTTTATCAGTAAATATCTCCACTGAGATTAAGAAAAGCAGTAGCTTAATAAATTAAGTACTTCCTGGTATGGTACTGTACTGGTAACTCCCCAAAAGAATCTGGATTGTGGTGAGGGAACAGAGAAAAAAGCTCATTTAGGACCTGCACTTACGAAGGGGGTAGGCAGTTGTATATCAGGGAGTAAACCTTCTGAGAATAAAAACAGCTGGAGCTTGTTAAGGTAATTACACAGGGGAAAGGATAATGTACTGGGAACTCCTCGGAAGAATCTGATTTGTGGTGAGGGCAGAGAGATAAAAGCTCATTTAGGAACGACATGAACATGCTGCGTAGGTAGCTGTTTATCAGTAAATATCTCCCACTGAGATTAAGAAAAGCAGTAGCTTAATAAATTAAGTACTTCCTGGTATGGTTACTGTACTGGTAACTCAACAAAAGAATCTGGATTGTGGTGAGGGAACAGAGAAAAAAGCTCATTTAGGACCTGCACTTACGAAGGGGGTAGGCAGCTGTATATCAGGGAGTAAACCTTCTGAGAATAAAAACAGCTGGAGCTTGTTAAGGTAATTACACAGGGGAAAGGATAATGTACTGGGAACTCCTCAGATTAATCTGATTTGTGGTGAGGGCAGAGAGATAAAAGCTCATTTAGGAACGACATGAACATGCTGCATAGGTAGCTGTTTATCAGTAATATCTCTCCACTGAGATTAAGAAAAGCAGTAGCTTAATAAGTTAAGTACTTCCTGGTATGGTTACTGTACTGGTAACTCCCCAAAAGAATGTGAATTGTGGTGAGGGAACAGAGAAAAAAGCTCATTTAGGACCTGCACTTACCAAAGGGGTAGGCAGCTGTATATCAGGGAGTAAACCTTCTGAGAATAAAAACAGCTGGAACTTTTTAAGGTAATTACACAGTGGAAAGGATAAAGTACTGGGAACTCCTCAGAAGAATCTGATTTGTGGTGAGGGCAGAGAGATAAAAGCTCATTTAGGAACGACATGAACATGCTGCGTAGGTAGCTGTTTATCAGTAAATATCTCCACTGAGATTAAGAAAAGCAGTAGCTTAATAAATTAAGTACTTCCTGGTATGGTTACTGTACTGGTACCTCCCCAAAAGAATCGGGATTGTGGTGAGGGAACAGAGAAAAAAGCTCATTTAGGACCTGCACTTACGAAGGGGGTAGGCAGCTGTATATCAGGGAGTAAACCTTCTGAGAATAAAAACAGCTGGAGCTTGTTAAGGTAATTACACAGGGGAAAGGATAATGTACTGGGAACTCCTCAGAAGAATCTGATTTGTGGTGAGGGCCGAGAGATAAAAGCTCATTTAGGAACGACATGAACATGCTGTGTAGGTAGCTGTTTATCAGTAAATATCTCCACTGAGATTAAGAAAAGCAGTAGCTTAATAAATTAAGTACTTCCTGGTATGGTTACTGTACTGGTAACTCAACAAAAGAATCTGGATTGTGGTGAGGGAACAGAGAAAAAAGCTCATTTAGGACCTGCACTTACGAAGGGGGTAGGCAGCTGTATATCAGGGAGTAAACCTTCTGAGAGTTAAAACAGCTGGAGCTTGTTAAGGTAATTACACAGGGGAAAGGATAATGTACTGGGAACTCCTCAGAAGAAACTGATTTGTGGTGAGGGCAGAGAGATAAAAGCTCATTTAGGAACGACATGAACATGCCTGCGTAGGTAGCTGTTTATCAGTAAATATCTCCACTGAGATTAAGAAAATCAGAAGCTTAATAAATTAAGTACTTCCTGGTATGGTTACTGTACTGGTAACTCAACAAAAGAATCTGGATTGTGGTTGGGGAACAGAGAAAAAAGCTCATTTAGGACCTGCACTTACGAAGGGGTAGGTAGCTGTATATCAGGGAGTAAACCTTCTGAGAATAAAAACAGCTGAGCTTGTTAAGGTAATTACACAGGGAAAGGATAATGTACTGGGAACTCCTCAGAAGAATCTGATTTGTGGTGAGGGCAGAGAGATAAAAGCTCATTTAGGAACGACATGAACATGCTGCGTAGGTAGCTGTTTATCAGAAAATATCTCCACTGAGATTAAGAAAAGCAGTAGCTTAATAAATTAAGTACTTCCTGGTATGGTTACTGTACTGGTAACTCCCCAAAAGAATCTGGATGTTGGTGAGGGAACAGAGAAAAAAGCTCATTTAGGACCTGCACTTACGAAGGGGGTAGGCAGCTGTATATCAGGGAGTAAACCTTCTGAGAATAAAAACAGCTGGAGCTTGTTAAGGTAATTACACAGGGGAAAGGATAATGTACTGGGAACTCCTCAGAAGAATCTGATTTGTGGTGAGGGCAGAGAGATAAAAGCTCATTTAGGAACGACATGAACATGCTGCGTAGGTAGATGTTTATCAGTAAATATCACCACTGAGATTAAAAAAATCAGAAGCTTAATAAATTAAGTACTTCTGGTATGGTTACTGTACTGGTAACTCAACATAAGAATCTGGATTGTGGTGAGGGAACAGAGAAAAAAGCTCATTTAGGACCTGCACTTACGAAGGGGGTAGGCAGCTGTATATCAGGGAGTAAACCTTCTGAGAATAAAAACAGCTGGAGCTTGTTAAGGTAATTACACAGGGGAAAGGATAATGTACTGGGAACTCCTCAGAAGAATCTGATTTGTGGTGAGGGCAGAGAGATAAAAGCTCATTTAGGAACGACATGAACATGCTGCGTAGGTAGCTGTTTATCAGTAAATATCTCCACTGAGATTAAGAAAAGCAGTAGCTTAATAAATTAAGTACTTTCTGGTATGGTTACTGTATTGGTAACTCCCCAAAAGAATCTGGATTGTGGTCAGGGAACAGAGAAAAAACTCATTTAGGACCTGGACTTACGAAGGGGGTAGGCAGCTGTATATCAGGGAGTAAACCTTCTGAGAATAAAAACAGCTGGAGCTTGTTAAGGTAATTACACAGGGGAAAGGATAATGTACTGGAACTCCTCAGAAGAATCTGATTTGTGGTGAGGGCAGAGAGATAAAAGCTCATTTAGGAACGACATGAACATGCTGCATAGGTAGCTGTTTATCAGTAAATATCTCCACTGAGATTAAGAAAAGCAGTAGCTTAATAAGTTAAGTACTTCCTGGTATGGTTACTGTACTGGTAACTCCCCAAAAGAATGTGAATTGTGGTGAGGGAACAGAGAAAAAAGCTCATTTAGGACCTGCACTTACGAAAGGGGTAGGCAGCTGTATATCAGGGAGTAAACCTTCTGAGAATAAAAACAGCTGGAGCTTGTTAAGGTAATTACACAGGGGAAAGGATAATGTACTGGGAACTCCTCAGAAGAATCTGATTTCTGGTGAGGGCAGAGAGATAAAAGCTCATTTAGGAACGACATGAACATGCTGCTCAGGTAGCTGTTTATCAGTAAATATCTCCACTGAGATTAAGAAAAGCAGTAGCTTAATAAATTAAGTACTTCCTGGTATGGTTACTGTACTGGTAACTCCCCAAAAGAATCTGGATTGTGGTGAGGGAACAGAGAAAAAAGCTCATTTAGGACCTGCAATTACGAAGGGGGTAGGCAGCTGTATATCAGGGAGTAAACCTTCTGAGAATAAAAACAGCTGGAGCTTGTTAAGGTAATTACACAGGGGAAAGGATAATGTACTGGGAACTCCTCAGAAGAATCTGATTTGTGGTGAGGGCCTAGAGATAAAAGCTCATTTAGGAACGACATGAACATGCTGTGTAGGTAGCTGTTTATCAGTAAATATCTCCACTGAGATTAAGAAAAGCAGTAGCTTAATAAATTAAGTACTTCCTGGTATGGTTACTGTACTGGTAACTCAACAAAAGAATCTGGATTGTGGTGAGGGAACAGAGAAAAAGCTCATTTAGGACCTGCACTTACGAAGGGGGTAGGCAGCTGTATATCAGGGAGTAAACCTTCTGAGAGTTAAAACAGCTGGAGCTTGTTAAGGTAATTACACAGGGGAAAGGATAATGTACTGGGAACTCCTCAGAAGAAACTGATTTGTGGTGAGGGCAGAGAGATAAAAGCTCATTAGGAACGACATGAACATGCTGCGTAGGTAGCTGTTTATCAGTAAATATCTCCACTGAGATTAAGAAAATCAGAAGCTTAATAAATTAAGTACTTCCTGGTATGGTTACTGTACTGGTAACTCAACAAAAGAATCTGGATTGTGGTTGGGGAACAGAGAAAAAAGCTCATTTAGGACCTGCACTTACGAAGGGGGTAGGTAGCTGTATATCAGGGAGTAAACCTTCTGAGAATAAAAAACAGCTGGAGCTTGTTAAGGTAATTACACAGGGGAAAGGATAATGTACTGGGAAACTCCTCAGAAGAATCTGATTTGTGGTGAGGGCAGAGAGATAAAAGCTCATTTAGGAACGACATGAACATGCTGCGTAGGTAGCTGTTTATCAGAAAATATCTCCACTGAGATTAAGAAAAGCAGTAGCTTAATAAATTAAGTACTTCCTGGTATGGTTACTGTACTGGTAACTCCCCAAAAGAATCTGGATGGTGGTGAGGGAACAGAGAAAAAAGCTCATTTAGGACCTGCACTTACGAAGGGGGTAGGCAGCTGTATATCAGGGAGTAAACCTTCTGAGAATAAAAACAGCTGGAGCTTGTTAAGGTAATTACACAGGGGAAAGGATAATGTACTGGGAACTCCTCAGAAGAATCTGATTTGTGGTGAGGGCAGAGAGATTAAAGCTCATTTAGGAACGACATGAACATGCTGCGTAGGTAGCTGTTTTATCAGTAAATATCTCCACTGAGATTAAGAAAAGCAGTAGCTTAATAAATTAAGTACTTCTTGGTATGGTTACTGTACTGGTAACTCCCCAAAAGAATCTTGATTGTGGTGAGGGAACAGACAAAAAAGCTCATTTAGGACCTGCACTTACGAAGGGGGTAGGCAGCTGTATATCAGGGAGTAATCCTTCTGAGAATAAAAACAGCTGGAGCTTGTTAAGGTAATTACACAGGGGAAAGGATAATGTACTGGGAACTCCTCAGAAGAATCTGATTTGTGGTGAGGGCAGAGAGATAAAAGCTCATTTAAGAACGACATGAACATGCTGCCTAGATAGCTGTTTATCAGTAAATATCTGGACTGAGATTAAGAAAAAGCAGTAGCTTAATAAATTAAGTACTTCCTGGTATGGTTACTGTACTGGTAACTCCCCAGAAGAATCTGGATTGTGGTGAGGGAACAGAGAAAAAAGCTCATTTAGGACCTGCACTTACGAAGGGGGTAGGCAGCTGTATGTCAGGGAGTAAACCTTCTGAGAATAAAAACAGCTGGAACTCGTTAAGGTAATTACACAGGGGAAAGGATAATATACTGGGAACTCCTCAGAAGAATCTGATTTGTGGTGAGGGCAGAGAGATAAAAGCTCATTTAGGAACGACATGAACATTCTGCGTAGATAGCTGTTTATCAGTAAATATCTCCACTGACATTAAGAAAAGCAGTAGCTTAATAAAATTAAGTACTTCCTGGTATGGTTACTGTACTGGTAACTCCCCAAAAGAATCTGGATTGTGGTGAAGGAACAGAGAAAAAAGCTCATTTAAGTCCTGCACTTACGAAGGGGGTAGGCAGCTGTATATCAGGGAGTAAACCTTCTGAGAATAAAAACAGCTGGAGCTTGTTAAGGTAATTACACAGGGGAAAGGATAATGTACTGGGAACTCCTCAGAAGAATCTGATTTGTGGTGAGGGAAGAGAGATAAAACCTAATTTAGGAACGACATGAACATGCTGCGTAGGTAGCTGTTTATCAGTAAATATCTCCACTGAGATTAAGAAAAGCAGTAGCTTAATAAATTAAGTACTTCCTGGTATGGTTACTGTACTGGTAACTCCCCAAAAGAATCTGGATTGTGGTGAGGGAACAGAGAAAAAAGCTCATTTAGGACCTGCACTTACGAAGGGGGTAGGCAGCTGTATATCAGGGAGTAAAACCTTCTGAGAATAAAAACAGCTGGAGCTTGTTAAGGTAATTACACAGGGGAAAGGATAATGTACTGGGAAACTCCTCAGAAGAATCTGATCTGTGGTGAGGGCAGAGCGATAAAAGCTCATTTAGGAACGACATGAACATGCTGCGTAGGTAGCTGTTTATCAGTAAATATCTCCACTGAGATTAAGAAAAGCAGTAGCTTAATAAATTAAGTACTTCCTGGTATGGTTACTGTACTGGTAACTCCCCAAAAGAATCTGGATTGTGGTGAGGGACCAGAGAAAAAAAGCTCATTTAGGACCTGCACTTACGAAGGGGGTAGGCAGCTGTATATCAGGGAGTAGACCTTCTGAGAATAAAAACAGCTGGAGCTTGTTAAGGTAATTACACAGGGGAAAGGATAATGTACTGGGAACTTCTCAGAAGAATCTGATTTGTGGTGAGGGCAGAGAGATAAAAGCTCATTCAGGAACGACATGAAAATGCTGCGTAGGTAGCTGTTTATCAGTAAATATCTCCACTGAGATTAAGAAAAGCAGTAGCTTAATAAATTAAGTACTTCCTGGTATGGTTACTCTACTGGTAACTCCCAAGAGAAATCTGGATTGTGGTGATGGAATAGAGAAAAAAGCTCATTTAGGACCTGCACTTACGAAGGGGGTAGGCAGCTGTATATCAGGGAGTAAACCTTCTGAGAATAAAAACAGCTGGAGCTTGTTAAGGTAATTACACAGGGGAAAGGATAATGTACTGGGAACTCCTCAGAAGAATCTGATTTGTGGTGAGGGCAGAGAGATAAAAGCTCATTTAGGAACGACAGGAACACGCTGCGTAGGTAGCTGTTTATCAGTAAATATCTCCACTGAGATTAAGAAAAGCAGTAGCTTAGTAAATTAAGTACTTCCTGGTATGGTTACTGTACTGGTAACTCCACAAAAGAATCTGGATTGTGGTGAGGGAACAGAGAAAAAGCTCATTTAGGACCTGCACTTACGAAGGGGGTAGGCAGCTGTATATCAGGGAGTAAACCTTCTGAGAATAAAAACAGCTGGAGCTTGCTAAGGTAATTACACAGGGGAAAGGATAATGTACTGGGAACTCCTCAGAAGAATCTGATTTGTGGTGAAGGCAAAGAGATAAAAGCTCATTTAGGAACGACCTGAACATGCTGCTCAGGTAGCTGTTTATCAGTAAATATCTCCACTGAGATTAAGAAAAGCAGTAGCTTAATAAATTAAGTACTTCCTGGTATGGTTACTGTACTGGTAACTCCCCAAAAGAATCTGGATTGTGGTGAGGGACCAGAGAAAAAAGCTCATTTAGGACCTGCACTTACGAAGGGGGTAGGCAGCTGTATATCAGGGAGTAGACCTTCTGAGAATAAAAACAGCTGGAGCTTGTTAAGGTAATTACACAGGGGAAAGGATAATGTACTGGGAACTCCCTCAGAAGAATCTGATTTGTGGTGAGGGCAGAGAGATAAAAGCTCATTTAAGAACGACATGAACATGCTGCCTAGATAGCTGTTTATCAGTAAATATCTGGACCTGAGATTAAGAAAAGCAGTAGCTTAATAAATTAAGTACTTCCTGGTATGGTTTACTGTACTGGTAACTCCCCAGAAGAATCTGGATTGTGGTGAGGGAACAGAGAAAAAAGCTCATTTAGGACCTGCACTTACGAAGGGGGTAGGCAGCTGTATGTCAGGGAGTAAACCTTCTGAGAATAAAAACAGCTGGAACTCGTTAAGGTAATTACACAGGGGAAAGGATAATTATACTGGGAACTCCTCAGAAGAATCTGATTTGTGGTGAGGGCAGAGAGATAAAAGCTCATTTAGGAACGACATGAACATTCTGCGTAGATAGCTGTTTATCAGTAAATATCTCCACTGACATTAAGAAAAGCAGTAGCTTAATAAATTAAGTACTTCCTGGTATGGTTACTGTACTGGTAACTCCCCAAAAGAATCTGGATTGTGGTGAAGGAACAGAGAAAAAAGCTCATTTAAGTCCTGCACTTACGAAGGGGGTAGGCAGCTGTATATCAGGGAGTAAACCTTCTGAGAATAAAAACAGCTGGAGCTTGTTAAGGTAATTACACAGGGGAAAGGATAATGTACTGGGAACTCCTCAGAAGAATCTGATTTGTGGTGAGGGAAGAGAGATAAAACCTAATTTAGGAACGACATGAACATGCTGCGTAGGTAGCTGTTTATCAGTAAATATCTCCACTGAGATTAAGAAAAGCAGTAGCTTAATAAATTAAGTACTTCCTGGTATGGTTACTGTACTGGTAACTCCCCAAAAGAATCTGGATTGTGGTGAGGGAACAGAGAAAAAAGCTCATTTAGGACCTGCACTTACGAAGGGGGTAGGCAGCTGTATATCAGGGAGTAAACCTTCTGAGAATAAAAACAGCTGGAGCTTGTTAAGGTAATTACACAGGGGAAAGGATAATGTACTGGGAACTCCTCAGAAGAATCTGATCTGTGGTGAGGGCAGAGCGATAAAAGCTCATTTAGGAACGACATGAACATGCTGCGTAGGTAGCTCTTTATCAGTAAATATCTCCACTGAGATTAAGAAAAGCAGTAGCTTAATAAATTAAGTACTTCCTGGTATGGTTACTGTACTGGTAACTCCCCAAAAGAATCTGGATTGTGGTGAGGGACCAGAGAAAAAAGCTCATTTAGGACCTGCACTTACGAAGGGGGTAGGCAGCTGTATATCAGGGAGTAGACCTTCTGAGAATAAAAACAGCTGGAGCTTGTTAAGGTAATTACACAGGGGAAAGGATAATGTACTGGGAACTTCTCAGAAGAATCTGATTTGTGGTGAGGGCAGAGAGATAAAAGCTCATTCAGGAACGACATGAAAATGCTGCGTAGGTAGCTGTTTATCAGTAAATATCTCCACTGAGATTAAGAAAAGCAGTAGCTTAATAAATTAAGTACTTTCCTGGTATGGTTACTCTACTGGTAACTCCCCAAGAGAATCTGGATTGTGGTGATGGAATAGAGAAAAAAGCTCATTTAGGACCTGCACTTACGAAGGGGGTAGGCAGCTGTATATCAGGGAGTAAACCTTCTGAGAATAAAAACAGCTGGAGCTTGTTAAGGTAATTACACAGGGGAAAGGATAATGTACTGGGAACTCCTCAGAAGAATCTGATTTGTGGTGAGGGCAGAGAGATAAAAGCTCATTTAGGAACGACAGGAACACGCTGCGTAGGTAGCTGTTTATCAGTAAATATCTCCACTGAGATTAAGAAAAGCAGTAGCTTAGTAAATTAAGTACTTCCTGGTATGGTTACTGTACTGGTAACTCCACAAAAGAATCTGGATTGTGGTGAGGGAACAGAGAAAAAAGCTCATTTAGGACCTGCACTTACGAAGGGGGTAGGCAGCTGTATATCAGGGAGTAAACCTTCTGAGAATAAAAACAGCTGGAGCTTGCTAAGGTAATTACACAGGGGAAAGGATAATGTACTGGGAACTCCTCAGAAGAATCTGATTTGTGGTGAAGGCAAAGAGATAAAAGCTCATTTAGGAACGACCTGAACATGCTGCTCAGGTAGCTGTTTATCAGTAAATATCTCCACTGAGATTAAGAAAAGCAGTAGCTTAATAAATTAAGTACTTCCTGGTATGGTTACTGTACTGGTAACTCCCAAAAGAATCTGGATTGTGGTGAGGGACCAGAGAAAAAAGCTCATTTAGGACCTGCACTTACGAAGGGGGTAGGCAGCTGTATATCAGGGAGTAGACCTTCTGAGAATAAAAACAGCTGGAGCTTGTTAAGGTAATTACACAGGGGAAAGGATAATGTACTGGGAACTTCTCAGAAGAATCTGATTTGTTTTGAGGGCAGAGAGATAAAAGCTCATTCAGGAACGACATGAAAATGCTGCGTAGGTAGCTGTTTATCAGTAAATATCTCCACTGAGATTAAGAAAAGCAGTAGCTTAATAAATTAAGTACTTCCTGGTATGGTTACTCTACTGGTAACTCCCCAAGAGAATCTGGATTGTGGTGAGGGAACAGAGAAAAAAGCTCATTTAGGACCTGCACTTACGAAGGGGGTAGGCAGCTGTATATCAGGGAGTAAACCTTCTGAGAATAAAAAACAGCTGGGGCTTGTTAAGGTAATTACACAGGGGAAAGGATAATGTACTGGGAACTCCTCAGAAGAATCTGATTTGTGGTGAGGGCAGAGAGATAAAAGCTCATTTAGGAACGACATGAACATGCTGCGTAGGTAGCTGTTTATCAGTAAATATCTCCACTGAGATTAAGAAAAGCAGTAGCTTAATAAATTAAGTACTTCCTGGTATGGTTACTGTACTGGTAACTCCCCAAAAGAATCTGGATTGTGGTGAGGGAACAGAGAAAAAAGCTCATTTAGGACCTGCACTTACGAAGGGGGTAGGCAGCTGTATATCAGGGAGTAAACC
>NW_025956388.1:0-49242 GCF_023159225.1 Perognathus longimembris pacificus | reverse complement strand
ATTGTGGTGAGAGAACAGAGAAAAAAGCTCATTTAGGACCTGCAGTTACGAAGGGGGTAGTCAGCTGTATATCAGGGAGTAAACCTTCTGAGAATAAAAACCAGCTGGAGCTTGTTAAGGTAATTACACAGGGGAAAGGATAATGTACTGGGAACTCCTCAGAAGAATCTGATTTGTGGTGAGGGCAGAGAAATAAAAGCTCATTTAGGAACGACATGAACATGCTGCGTAGGTAGCTGTTTATTTGTAAATATCTCCACTGAGATTAAGAAAAGCAGTAGCTTAATAAATTAAGTACTTCCTGGTATGGTTACTGTACTGGTAACTCCCCAAAAGAATCTGGATTGTGGTGAGGGAACAGAGAAAAAAGCTCATTTAGGACCTGCACTTACGAAGGGGGTAGGCAGCTGTATATCAGGGAGTAAACCTTCTGAGAATAAAAACAGCTGGAGCTTGTTAAGGTAATTACACAGGGGAAAGGATAATGTACTGGGAACTCCTCAGGAGAGTCTGATTTGTGGTGAAAGCAGAGAGATAAAAGCTCATTTAGGAACGACATGAACATGCTGCGTAGGTAGCTGTTTATCAGTAATTATCTCCACTGAGATAAGAAAAGCAGTAGCTTAATAAATTAAGTACTTCCTGGTATGGTTACTGTACTGGTAACTCCCCAAAAGAATCTGGATTGTAGTGAGGGAACAGAGAAAAACAGCTCATTTAGGACCTGCACTTACGAAGGGGGTAGGCAGCTGTATATCAGGGAGTAAACCTTCTGAGAATAAAAACAGCTGGAGCTTGTTAAGGTAATTACACAGGGGAAAGGATAATGTACTGGGAAACTCCTCAGAAGAATCTGATTTGTGGTGAGGGCAGAGAGATAAAAGCTCATTTAGGAACGACATGAACATGCTGCGTAGGTAGCTGTTTATCAGTAAATATCTCCACTGAGATTAAGAAAAGCAGTAGCTTAATAAATTAAGTGCTTCCTGGTATGGTTACTGTAGTGGGTAATTCCCCAAAAGAATCTGGATTGTGGTGAGGGAACAGAGAAAAAAGCTCATTTAGGACCTGCACTTACGAAGGAGGTAGGCAGCTGTATATCAGGGAGTAAACCTTCTGAGAATAAAAACAGCTGGAGCTTGTTAAGGTAATTACACAGGGGAAAGGATAATGTACTGGGAACTCCTCAGAAGAATCTGATTTGTGGTGAGGGCAGAGAGATAAAAGCTCATTTAGGAACGACATGAACATGCTGCGTAGGTAGCTGTTTATCAGTAAATATCTCCCCTGAGATTAAGGAAAGCAGTAGCTTAATAAATTAAGTACTTCCTGGTATGGTTACTGTACTGGTAACTCCCCAAAAGAATCTGGATTGTGGTGAGGAACAGAGAAAAAGCTCATTTAGGACCTGCACTTACGAAGGGGGTAGGCAGCAGTATATCAGGGAGTAAAGCTTCTGAGAAATAAAAACAGCTGGAGCTTGTTAAGGTAATTACAAAGGGGAAAGGATAATGTACTGGGAACTCCTCAGAAGAATCTGATTTGTGGTGAGGGCAGAGAGATAAAAGCTCATTTAGGATCGACATGAACATGCTGCCTAGGTAGCTGTTTATCAGTAAATATCTCCACTGAGATTAAGAAAAGCAGTAGCTTAATAAATTAAGTACTTCCCGGTATGGTTACTGTACTGGTAACTCCCAAAAGAATCTGGATTGTGTTGAGGGAACAGAGAAAAAAGCTCATTTAGGACCTGCACTTACGAAGGGGGTAGGCAGCTGTATATCAGGGAGTAAACCTTCTGAGAATAAAAACAGCTGGAGCTTGTTAAGGTAATTACACAGGGGAAAGGATAATGTACTGGGAACTCCTCAGAAGAATCTGATTTGTGGTGATGGGCAGAGAGATAAAAGCTCATTTAGGAACGACATGAACATGCTGCTAGGTAGCTGTTTATCAGTAAATATCTCCACTGAGATTAAGAAAAGCAGTAGCTAAATAAATTAAGTACTTCCTGGTATGTTACTGTACTGGTAACTCCCCAAAAGAATCTGGATTGTGGAGAGGGAACAGAGAAAAAAAGCTCATTTAAGACCTGCACTTATGAAGGGGGTAGGCAGCTGTATATAGGGAGTAAAACTTCTGAGAATAAAAACAGCGGGAGCTTGTTAAGGTAATTACACAGGGGAAAGGATAATGTACTGGGAACTCCTCAGAAGAATCTGATTTGTGGTGAGGGCAGAGAGATAAAAGCTCATTTAGGAACGACATGAACATGCTGCGTAGGTAGCTGTTTATCAGTAAATATCTCCACTGAGATTAAGAAAAGCAGTAGCTTAATAAATTAAGTACTTCCTGGTATGGTTACTGTACTGGTAACTCCCCAAAAGAATCTGGATTGTGGTGAGGAACAGAGAAAAAAGCTCATTTAGGACCTGCACTTACGAAGGGGGTAGGCAGCTGTATATCAGGGAGTAAACCTTCTGAGATAAAAACAGCTGGAGCTTGTTAAGGTAATTACACAGGGGAAAGGATAATGTACTGGGAACTCCTCAGAAGAATCTGATTTGTGGTGAGGGCAGAGAGATAAAAGCTCATTTAGGAACGACATGAACATGCTGCGTAGGTAGCTGTTTATCAGTAAATATCTCCACTGAGATTAAGAAAAGCAGTAGCTTAATAAATTAAGTACTTCCTGGTATGGTTACTGTACTGGTAACTCCCCAAAAGAATCTGGATTGTGGGGAGGGAACAGAGAAAAAAGCTCATTTAGGACCTGCACTTACGAAGGGGGTAGGCAGCTGTATATCAGGGAGTAAACCTTCTGAGAATAAAAACAGCTGGAGCTTGTTAAGGTAATTACACAGGGGAAAGGATCATGTACTAGGAACTCCCCAGAATAATCTGATTTGTGGTGAGGGCAGAGAGATAAAGCCCATTTAGGAACGACATGAACATGCTGCGTAGGTAGCTGTTATCAGTAAATGTCTCCACTGAGATTAAGAAAAGCAGTAGCTTAATAAATTAAATACTTCCTGTATGGTTACTGTACTGGTAACTCCCCAAAAGAATCTGGATTGTGGTGAGGGAACAGAGAAAAAAGCTCATTAGGACCTGCACTTACGAAGGGGGTAGGCAGCTGTATATCAGGGAGTAAACCTTCTGAGAATAAAAACAGCTGGAGCTTGTTAAGGTAATTACAGAGGGGAAAGGATAATGTACTGGGAACTCCTCAGAGAGTCTGATTTGTGGTGAAAGCAGAGAGATAAAAGCTCATTTAGGAACGACATGAACATGCTGCGTAGGTAGCTGTTTATTAGTAAATATCTCCACTGAGATTAAGAAAAGCAGTAGCTTAATAAATTAAGTACTTCCTGGTATGGTTACTGTACTGGTAAACTCCCCAAAAGAATCTGGATTGTAGTGAGGGAACAGAGAAAAACAGCTCATTTAGGACCTGCACTTACGAAGGGGGTAGGCAGCTGTATATCAGGGAGTAAACCTTCTGAGAATAAAAACAGCTGGAGCTTGTTTAAGGTAATTACACAGGGGAAAGGATAATGTACTGGGAACTCCTCAGAAGAATCTGATTTGTGGTGAGGGCAGAGAGATAAAAGCTCATTTAGGAACGACATGAACATGCTGCGTAGGTAGCTGTTTATCAGTAAATATCTCCACTGAGATTAAGAAAAGCAGTAGCTTAATAAATTAAGTACTTCCTGGTATGGTTACTGTACTGGTAATTCCCCAAAAGAATCTGGATTGTGGTGAGGGAACAGAGAAAAAAGCTCATTTAGGACCTGCACTTACGAAGGGGGTAGGCACCTGTATATCAGGGAGTAAACCTTCTGAGAATAAAAACAGCTGGAGCTTGTTAAGGTAATTACACAGGGGAAAGGATAATGTACTGGGAACTCCTCAGAAGAATCTGATTTGTGGTGAGGGCAGAGAGATAAAAGCTCATTTAGGAACGACATGAACATGCTGCGTAGGTAGCTGTTTATCAGTAAATATCTCCACTGAGATTAAGAAAAGCAGTAGCTTAATAAATTCAGTACTTCCTGGTATGGTTACTGTACTGGTAACTCCCCAAAAGAATCTGGATTGTGGTGAGGGAACAGAGAAAAAAGCTCATTTAGGACCTGCACTTACGAAGGGGGTAGGCAGCTGTATATCAGGGAGTAAACCTTCTGAGAATAAAAACAGCTGGAGCTTGTTAAGGTAATTACACAGGGGCAAGGATAATGTACTGGGAACTCCTCAGAAGAATCTGATTTGTGGTGAGGGCAGAGAGATAAAAGCTCATTTCGGAACGACATGAACATGCTGTGTAGGTAGCTGTTTATCAGTAAATATCTCCACTGAGATTAAGAAAAGCAGTAGCTTAATAAATTAAGTACTTCCTGGTATGGTTACTGTACTGGTAACTCCCCAAAAGAATCTGGATTGTGGTGAGGGAACAGAGAAAAAAGCTCATTTAGGACCTGCACTTACGAAGGGGGTAGGCAGCTGTATATCAGGGAGTAAACCTTCTGAGAATAAAAACAGCTGGAGCTTGTTAAGATAATTACACAGGGGAAAGGATAATGTACTGGGAACTCCTCAGAAGAATCTGATTTGTGGTGAGGGCAGAGAGATAAAAGCTCATTTAGGAACGACATGAACATGCTGCGTAGGTAGCTGTTTATCAGTAAATATCTACACTGAGGTTAAGAAAAGCAGTAGCTTAATAAATTAAGTACTTCCTGGTATGGTTACTGTACTGGTAACTCCCCAAAAGAATCTGGATTGTGGTGAGGGAACAGAGAAAAAAGCTCATTTAGGACCTGCACTTAAGAAGGGGTAGGCAGCTGTATATCAGGGAGTAAACCTTCTGAGAATAAAAACAGCTGGAGCTTGTTAGGTAATTACACAGGGGAAAGGATAATGTACTGGGAACTCATCAGAAGAATCTGATTTGTGGTGAGGGCAGAGAGATAAAAGCTCATTTAGGAACGACATGAACATGCTGCGCATGTAGCTGTTTATCAGTAAATATCTCCACTGAGATTAAGAAAAGCAGTAGCGTAATAAATTAAGTACTTCCTGGTATGGTTACTGTATTGGTAAGTCCCCAAAGAATATGGATTGTGGTGAGGGAACAGAGAAAAAAGCTCATTTAGGACCTGCACCTACGAAGGGGGTAGGCAACTGTATATCAGGGAGTAAACCTTCTGAGAATAAAAACAGCTGGAGCTTGTTTAGGTAATTACAGAGGGGAAAGGATAATGTACTGGGAACTCCTCAGAACAATCTGATTTGTGGTGAGGGCAGAGAGATAAAAGCTCATTTAGGAACGACATGAACATGCTGCGTAGGTAGCTGTTTATCAGTAAATATCTCCACTGAGATTAAGAAAAGCAGTAGCTTAATAAATTAAGTACTTCCTGGTATGGTTACTGTACTGTTAACTCCCCAAAAGAATCTGGATTGTGGTGAGGGAACAGAGAAAAAAGCTCATTTAGGACCTGCACTTACGAAGGGGGTAGGCAGCTGTATATCAGGGAGTAAACCTTCTGAGAATAAAAACAGCTGGAGCTTGTTAAGGTAATTACACAGGGGAAAGGATAATGTACTGGGAACTCCTCAGAAGAATCTGATTTGTGGTGAGGGCAGAGAGATAAAAGCTCATTTAGGAACGACATGAACATGCTGCGTAGGTAGCTGTTTATCAGTAAATATCTCCACTGAGATTAAGAAAAGCAGTAGCTTAATAAATTAAGTACTTCCTGGTATGGTTACTGTACTGGTAACTCCCCAAAAGAATCTGGATTGTGGTGAGGGAACAGAGAAAAAAGCTCATTTAGGACCTGCACTTACGAAGGGGGTAGGCAGCTTTATATCAGGGAGTAAACCTTCTGAGAATAAAAACAGTTGGAGCTTGTTAAGGTAATTACACAGGGAAAAGGATAATGTACTGGGAACTCCTCAGAAGAATCTGATTTGTGGTGAGGGCAGAGAGATAAAAGCTCATTTAGGAACGACATGAACATGCTGCGTAGGTAGCTGTTTATCAGTAAATATCTCCACTGAGATTAAGAAAAGCAGTAGCTTAATAAATTCAGTACTTCCTGGTATGGTTACTGTACTGGTAACTCCCCAAAAGAATCTGGATTGTGGTGAGGGAACAGAGAAAAAAGCTCATTTATGACCTGCACTTACGAAGGGGGTAGGCAGCTGTATATCAGGGAGTAAACCTTCTGAGAATAAAAACAGCTGGAGCTTGTTAAGGTAATTACACAGGGGAAAGGATAATGTCCTGGGAACTCCTCAGAAGAATCTGATTTGTGGTGAGGGCAGAGAGATAAAAGCTCATTTAGGAACGACATGAACATGCTGCATAGGTAGCTGTTTATCAGTAAATATCTCCACTGAGATTAAGAAAAGCAATAGCTTAATAAATTAAGTACTTCCTGGTATGGTTACTGTACTGGTAACTCCCCAAAAGAATCTGGATTGTGGTGAGGGAACAGAGAAAAAGCTCTTTTAGGACCTGCACTTACGAAGGGGGTAGGCAGCTGTATATCAGGGAGTAAAGCTTCTGAGTATAAAAACAGCTGGAGCTTGTTAAGGTAATTACACAGGGGAAAGGATAATGTACTGGGAACTCCTCAGAAAAATCTGATTTGTGGTGAGGGCAGAGAGATAAAAGCTCATTTAGGAACGACATGAACATGCTGCGTAGGTAGCTGTTTATCAGTAAATATCTCCACTGAGATTAAGAAAAGCAGTAGCTTAAACAATTAAGTACTTCCTGGTATTGTTACTGTACTGGTAACTCCCCAAAAGAATCTGGATTGTGGTGAGGGAACAGAGAAAAAAGCTCATTTAGGACCTGCACTTACGAAGGGGGTAGGCAGCTGTATATCAGGGAGTAAACCTTCTGAGAATAAAAACAGCTGGAGCTTGTTAAGGTAATTACACAGGGGAAAGGATAATGTACTGGGAACTCCTCAGAAGAGTCTGATTTGTGGTGAGGGCAGAGAGATTAAAGCTCATTTAGGAACGACATGAACATGCTGCGTAGGTAGCTGTTCATCAGTAAATATCTCCACTGAGATTAAGAAAAGCAGTAGCTTAATAAATTAAGTACTTCCTGGTATGGTTACTGTACTGGTAACTCCCCAAAAGAATCTGGATTGTGGTGAGGGAACAGAGAAAAAAGCTCATTTAGGACCTGCAATTACGAAGGGGGTAGGCAGCTGTATATCAGGGAGTAAACCTTCTGAGAATAAAAACAGCTGGATCTTGTTAAGGTAATTACACAGGGGAAAGGATAATGTACTGGGAACTCCTCAGAAGAATCTGATTTGTGGTGAGGGCAGAGAGATTAAAGCTCATTTAGGAACGACATGAACATGCTGCGTAGGTAGCTGTTTATCAGTAAATATCTCCACTGAGATTAAGAAAAGCAGTAGCTTAATAAATTAAGTACTTCCTGGTATGGTTACTGTACTGGTAACTCCCCAAAAGAATCTGGATTGTGGTGAGGGAACAGAGAAAAAAGCTCATTTAGGACCTGCACTTACGAAGGGGGTAGGCAGCTGTATATCAGGGAGTAAACCTTCTGAGAATAAAAACAGCTGGAGCTTGTTAAGGTAATTACACAGGGGAAAGGATAATGTACTGGGAACTCCTCAGAAAAGTCTGATTTGTGGTGAGGGCAGAGAGATAAAAGCTCATTTAGGAACGACATGAACATGCTGCGTAGGTAGCTGTTTATCAGTAAATATCTCCACTGAGATTAATCAGTAGCTTAATAAATTAAGTACTTCCTGGTATGGTTACTGTACTGGTAACTCCCCAAAAGAATCTGGATTGTGGTGAGGGAACAGAGAAAAAAGCTCATTTAGGACCTGCACTTACGAAGGGGGTAGGCAGCTGTATATCAGGGAGTAAACCTTCTGAGAATAAAAACAGCTGGAGCTTGTTAAGGTAATTACACAGGGGAAAGGATAATGTACTGGGAACTCCTCAGAAGAATCTGATTTGTGGTGAGGGCAGAGAGATAAAAGCTCATTTAGGAACGACATGAACATGCTGCGTAGGTAGCTGTTTATCAGTAAATATCTCCACTGAGATTAAGAAAAGCAGTAGCTTAATAAATTAAGTACTTCCTGGTATGGTTACTGTACTGGTAACTCCCCAAAAGAATCTGGATTGTGGTGAGGGAACAGAGAAAAAAGCTCATTTAGGACCTGCACTTACGAAGGGGGTAGGCATGTGTATATCAGGGAGTAAACCTTCTGAGAATAAAAACAGCTGGAGCTTGTTCAGGTAATTACACAGGGGAAAGGATAATGTACTGGGAACTCCTCAGAAGAGTCTGATTTGTGGTGAGGGCAGAGAGATAAAAGCTCATTTAGGAACGACATGAACATGCTGCGTAGGTAGCTGTTTATCAGTAAATATCTCCACTGAGATTAAGTAAAGCAGTAGCTTAATAAATTAAGTACTTCCTGGTATGGTTACTGTACTGGTAACTCCCCAAAAGAATCTGGATTGTGGTGAGGGAACAGAGAAAAAAGCTCATTTAGGACCTGCACTTACGAAGGGGGTAGGCAGCTGTATATCAGGGATTAAACCTTCTGAGAATAAAAACAGCTGGAGCTTGTTAAGGTAATTACACAGGGGAAAGGATAATGTACTGGGAAATCCTCAGAAGAATCTGATTTGTGGTGAGGGCAGAGAGATTAAAGCTCATTTAGGAACGACATGAACATGCTGCGTAGGTAGCTGTTTATCAGTAAATATCTCCACTGAGATTAAGAAAAGCAGTAGCTTAATAAATTAAGTACTTCCTGGTATGGTTACTGTACTGGTAACTCCCCAAAAGAATCTGGATTGTGGTGAGGGAACAGAGAAAAAAGCTCATTTAGGACCTGCACTTACGAAGGGGGTAGGCAGGTGTATATCAGGGAGTAAACCTTCTGAGAATAAAAACAGCTGGAGCTTGTTAAGGTAATTACACAGGGGAAAGGATAATGTACTGGGAACTCCTCAGAAGAGTCTGATTTGTGGTGAGGGCAGAGAGATAAAAGCTCATTTAGGAACGACATGAACATGCTGCGTATGTAGCTGTTTATCAGTAAATATCTCCACTGAGATTAAGAAAAGCAGTAGCTTAATAAATTAAGTACTTCCTGGTATGGTTACTGTACTGGTAACTCCCCAAAAGAATCTGGATTGTGGTGAGGGAACAGAGAAAAAAGCTCATTTAGGACCTGCACTTACGAAGGGGGTAGGCAGCTGTATATCAGGGAGTAAACCTTCTGAGAATAAAAACAGCTGGAGCTTGTTAAGGTAATTACACAGGGGAAAGGATAATGTACTGGGAAATCCTCAGAAGAATCTGATTTGTGGTGAGGGCAGAGAGATTAAAGCTCATTTAGGAACGACATGAACATGCTGCGTAGGTAGCTGTTTATCAGTAAATATCTCCACTGAGATTAAGAAAAGCAGTAGCTTAATAAATTAAGTACTTCCTGGTATGGTTACTGTACTGGTAACTCCCCAAAAGAATCTGGATTGTGGTGAGGGAACAGAGAAAAAAGCTCATTTAGGACCTGCACTTACGAAGGAGGTAGGCAGCTGTATATCAGGGAGTAAACCTTCTGAGAATAAAAACAGCTGGAGCTTGTTAAGGTAATTACACAGGGGAAAGGATAATGTCCTGGGAACTCCTCAGAAAAGTCTGATTTGTGGTGAGGGCAGAGAGATAAAAGCTCATTTAGGAACGACATGAACATGCTGCGTAGGTAGCTGTTTATCAGTAAATATCTCCACTGAGATTAAGCAGTAGCTTAATAAATTAAGTACTTCCTGGTATGGTTACTGTACTGGTAACTCCCCAAAAGAATCTGGATTGTGGTGAGGGAACAGAGAAAAAAGCTCATTTAGGAGCTGCACTTATGAAGGGGGTAGGCAGCTGTATATCAGGGAGTAAACCTTCTGAGAATAAAAACAGCTGGAGCTTGTTAAGGTAATTACACAGGGGAAAGGATAATGTACTGGGAACTCATCAGAAGAATCTGATTTGTGGTGAGGGCAGAGAGATAAAAGCTCATTTAGGAACGACATGAACATGCTGCGCATGTAGCTGTTTATCAGTAAATATCTCCACTGAGATTAAGAAAAGCAGTAGCGTAATAAATTAAGTACTTCCTGGTATGGTTACTGTATTGGTAAGTCCCCAAAGAATATGGATTGTGGTGAGGGAACAGAGAAAAAAGCTCATTTAGGACCTGCACCTACGAAGGGGGTAGGCAACTGTATATCAGGGAGTAAACCTTCTGAGAATAAAAACAGCTGGAGCTTGTTTAGGTAATTACAGAGGGGAAAGGATAATGTACTGGGAACTCCTCAGAACAATCTGATTTGTGGTGAGGGCAGAGAGATAAAAGCTCATTTAGGAACGACATGAACATGCTGCGTAGGTAGCTGTTTATCAGTAAATATCTCCACTGAGATTAAGAAAAGCAGTAGCTTAATAAATTAAGTACTTCCTGGTATGGTTACTGTACTGTTAACTCCCCAAAAGAATCTGGATTGTGGTGAGGGAACAGAGAAAAAAGCTCATTTAGGACCTGCACTTACGAAGGGGGTAGGCAGCTGTATATCAGGGAGTAAACGTTCTGAGAATAAAAACAGCTGGAGCTTGTTAAGGTAATTACACAGGGGAAAGGATAATGTACTGGGAACTCCTCAGAAGAATCTGATTTGTGGTGAGGGCAGAGAGATAAAAGCTCATTTAGGAACGACATGAACATGCTGCGTAGGTAGCTGTTTATCAGTAAATATCTCCACTGAGATTAAGAAAAGCAGTAGCTTAATAAATTAAGTACTTCCTGGTATGGTTACTGTACTGGTAACTCCCCAAAAGAATCTGGATTGTGGTGAGGGAACAGAGAAAAAAGCTCATTTAGGACCTGCACTTACGAAGGGGGTAGGCAGCTTTATATCAGGGAGTAAACCTTCTGAGAATAAAAACAGTTGGAGCTTGTTAAGGTAATTACACAGGGAAAAGGATAATGTACTGGGAACTCCTCAGAAGAATCTGATTTGTGGTGAGGGCAGAGAGATAAAAGCTCATTTAGGAACGACATGAACATGCTGCGTAGGTAGCTGTTTATCAGTAAATATCTCCACTGAGATTAAGAAAAGCAGTAGCTTAATAAATTCAGTACTTCCTGGTATGGTTACTGTACTGGTAACTCCCCAAAAGAATCTGGATTGTGGTGAGGGAACAGAGAAAAAAGCTCATTTATGACCTGCACTTACGAAGGGGGTAGGCAGCTGTATATCAGGGAGTAAACCTTCTGAGAATAAAAACAGCTGGAGCTTGTTAAGGTAATTACACAGGGGAAAGGATAATGTCCTGGGAACTCCTCAGAAGAATCTGATTTGTGGTGAGGGCAGAGAGATAAAAGCTCATTTAGGAACGACATGAACATGCTGCATAGGTAGCTGTTTATCAGTAAATATCTCCACTGAGATTAAGAAAAGCAATAGCTTAATAAATTAAGTACTTCCTGGTATGGTTACTGTACTGGTAACTCCCCAAAAGAATCTGGATTGTGGTGAGGGAACAGAGAAAAAGCTCTTTTAGGACCTGCACTTACGAAGGGGGTAGGCAGCTGTATATCAGGGAGTAAAGCTTCTGAGTATAAAAACAGCTGGAGCTTGTTAAGGTAATTACACAGGGGAAAGGATAATGTACTGGGAACTCCTCAGAAAAATCTGATTTGTGGTGAGGGCAGAGAGATTAAAGCTCATTTAGGAACGACATGAACATGCTGCGTAGGTAGCTGTTCATCAGTAAATATCTCCACTGAGATTAAGAAAAGCAGTAGCTTAATAAATTAAGTACTTCCTGGTATGGTTACTGTACTGGTAACTCCCCAAAAGAATCTGGATTGTGGTGAGGGAACAGAGAAAAAAGCTCATTTAGGACCTGCACTTACGAAGGGGGTAGGCAGCTGTATATCAGGGAGTAAACCTTCTGAGAATAAAAACAGCTGGAGCTTGTTAAGGTAATTACACAGGGGAAAGGATAATGTCCTGGGAACTCCTCAGAAGAATCTGATTTGTGGTGAGGGCAGAGAGATAAAAGCTCATTTAGGAACGACATGAACATGCTGCGTAGGTAGCTGTTCATCAGTAAATATCTCCACTGAGATTAAGAAAAGCAGTAGCTTAATAAATTAAGTACTTCCTGGTATGGTTACTTTACTGGTAACTCCCCAAAAGAATCTGGATTGTGGTGAGGGAACAGAGAAAAAAGCTCATTTAGGACCTGCACTTACGAAGGGGGTAGGCAGCTGTATATCAGGGAGTAAACCTTCTGAGAATAAAAACAGCTGGAGCTTGTTCAGGTAATTACACAGGGGAAAGGATAATGTACTGGGAACTCCTCAGAAGAGTCTGATTTGTGGTGAGGGCAGAGAGATAAAAGCTCATTTAGGAACGACATGAACATGCTGCGTAGGTAGCTGTTTATCAGTAAATATCTCCACTGAGATTAAGAAAAGCAGTAGCTTAATAAATTAAGTACTTCCTGGTATGGTTACTGTACTGGTAACTCCCCAAAAGAATCTGTATTTTGGTGAGGGAACAGAGAAAAAAGCTCATTTAGGACCTGCACTTACGAAGGGGGTAGGCAGCTGTATATCAGGGAGTAAATCTTCTGAGAATAAAAACAGCTGGAGCTTGTTAAGGTAATTACACAGGGGAAAGGATAATGTACTGGGAACTCCTCAGAAGAATATGATTTGTGGTGAGGGCAGAGAGATAAAAGCTCATTTAGGAACGACATGAACATGCTGCGTAGGTAGCTGTTTATCAGTAAATATCTCCACTGAGATTAAGAAAAGCAGTAGCTTAATAAATTAAGTACTTCCTGGTATGGTTACTGTACTGGTAACTCCCCAAAAGAATCTGGATTGTGGTGAGGGAACAGAGAAAAAAGCTCATTTAGGACCTGCCCTTACGAAGGGGGTAGGCAGCTGTATATCAGGGAGTAAACCTTCTGAGAATAAAAACAGCTGGATCTTGTTAAGGTAATTACACAGGGGAAAGGATAATGTACTGGGAAATCCTCAGAAGAATCTGATTTGTGGTGAGGGCAGAGAGATTAAAGCTCATTTAGGAACGACATGAACATGCTGCGTAGGTAGCTGTTTATCAGTAAATATCTCCACTGAGATTAAGAAAAGCAGTAGCTTAATAAATTAAGTACTTCCTGGTATGGTTACTGTACTGGTAACTCCCCAAAAGAATCTGGATTGTGGTGAGGGAACAGAGAAAAAAGCTCATTTAGGACCTGCACTTACGAAGGAGGTAGGCAGCTGTATATCAGGGAGTAAACCTTCTGAGAATAAAAACAGCTGGAGCTTGTTAAGGTAATTACACAGGGGAAAGGATAATGTACTGGGAACTCCTCAGAAAAGTCTGATTTGTGGTGAGGGCAGAGAGATAAAAGCTCATTTAAGAACGACATGAACATGCTGCGTAGGTAGCTGTTTATCAGTAAATATCTCCACTGAGATTAAGCAGTAGCTTAATAAATTAAGTACTTCCTGGTATGGTTACTGTACTGGTAACTCCCCAAAAGAATCTGGATTGTGGTGAGGGAACAGAGAAAAAAGCTCATTTAGGACCTGCACTTACGAAGGGGGTAGGCAGCTGTATATCAGGGAGTAAACCTTCTGAGAATAAAAACAGCTGGAGCTTGTTAAGGTAATTACACAGGGGAAAGGATAAGGTACTGGGAACTCCTCAGAAGAATCTGATTTGTGGTGAGGGCAGAGAGATAAAAGCTCATTTAGGAACGACATGAACATGCTGCGTAGGTAGCTGTTTATCAGTAAATATCTCCACTGAGATTAAGAAAAGCAGTAGCTTAATAAATTAAGTACTTCCTGGTGTGGTTACTGTACTGGTAACTCCCCAAAAGAATCTGGATTGTGGTGAGGGAACAGAGAAAAAAGCTCATTTAGGACCTGCACTTACGAAGGGGGTAGGCAGCTGTATATCAGGGAGTAAAACTTCTGAGAATAAAAACAGCTGGAGCTTGTTAAGGTAATTACACAGGGGAAAGGATAATGTACTGGGAACTCCTCAGAAGAATCTGATTTGTGGTGAGGGCAGAGAGATAAAAGCTCACTTAGGAAGGACATGAACATGCTGCATATGTAGCTGTTTCTCAGTAAATATCTCCACTGAGATTAAGAAAAGCAGTAGCTTAATCAATTAAGTACTTCCTGGTATGGTTACTGTACTGGTAACTCCCCAAAAGAATCTGGATTGTGGTGAGGGAACAGAGAAAAAAGCTCATTTAGGACCTGCACTTACGAAGGGGGTAGGCAGCTGTATATCAGGGAGTAAACCTTCTGAGAATAAAAACAGCTGGAGCTTGTTAAGGTAATTACACAGGGGAAAGGATAATGTACTGGGAACTCCTCAGAAGAGTCTGATTTGTGGTGAGGGCAGAGAGATAAAAGCTCATTTAGGAACGACATGAACATGCTGCGTAGGTAGCTGTTTATCAGTAAATATCTCCACTGAGATTAAGAAAAGCAGTAGCTTAATAAATTAAGTACTTCCTGGTATGGTTACTGTACTGGTAACTCCCCAAAAGATTCTGGATTGTGGTGAGGGAACAGAGAAAAAAGCTCATTTAGGACCTGCACTACGAAGGGGGTAGGCAGCTGTATATCAGGGAGTAAACCTTCTGAGAATAAAAACAGCTGGAGCTTGTTAAGGTAATTACAAAGGAAAGGATAATGTACTGGGAACTCCTCTGAAGAATCTGATTTGTAGTGAGGGCAGAGAGATAAAAGCTCATTTATGAACGACATGAACATGCTGTGTAGGTAGCTGTTTATCAGTAAATATCTCCACTGAGATTAAGAAAAGCAGTAGCTTAATAAATTAAGTACTTGCTGGTATGGTTACTGTACTGGTAACTCCCCAAAAGAATCTGGATTGTGGTGAGGAAACAGAGAAAAAAGCTCATTTAGGACCTGCACTTACGAAGGGGGTAGGCAGCTGTATATCAGGGAGTAAACCTTCTGAGAATAAAAACAGCTGGAGCTTGTTAAGGTAATTACAAAGGAAAGGATAATGTACTGGGAACTCCTCTGAAGAATCTGATTTGTGGTGAGGGCATAGAGATAAAAGCTCATTTATGAACGACATGAACATGCTGTGTAGGTAGCTGTTTATCAGTAAATATCTCCACTGAGATTAAGAAAAGCAGTAGCTTAATAAATTAAGTACTTCCTGGTATGGTTACTGTACTGGTAACTCCCCAAAAGAATCTGGATTGTGGTGAGGAAACAGAGAAAAAAGCTCATTTAGGACCTGCACTTACGAAGGGGGTAGGCAGCTTTATATCAGGGAGTAAACCTTCTGAGAATAAAAACAGCTGGAGCTTGTTAAGGTAATTACACAGGGGAAAGGATAAGGTACTGGGAACTCCTCAGAAGACTCTGATTTGTGGTGAGGGCAGAGAGATAAAAGCTCATTTAGGAACGACATGAACATGCTGCGTAGGTAGCTGTTTATCAGTAAATATCTCCACTGAGATTAAGAAAAGCAGTAGCTTAATAAATTAAGTACATCCTGGTATGGTTACTGTACTGGTAACTCCCCAAAAGAATCTGGATTGTGGTGAGGGAACAGAGAAAAAAGCTCATTTAGGACCTGCACTTACGAAGGGGGTAGGCAGCTGTATATCAGGGAGTAAACCTTCTGAGAATAAAAACAGCTGGATCTTGTTAAGGTAATTACACAGGGGAAAGGATAATGTACTGGGAACTCCTCAGAAGAATCTGATTTGTGGTGACAGTAGAGAGATAAAAGCTCATTTAGGAACGACATGAATATGCTGCGTAGGTAGCTGTTTATCAGTAAATATCTCCACTGAGATTAAGAAAAGCAGTAGCTTAATAAATTAAGTACTTCCTGGTGTGGTTACTGTACTGGTAACTCCCCAAAAGAATCTGGATTGTGGTGAGGGAACAGAGAAAAAAGCTCATTTAGGACCTGCACTTACGAAGGGGGTAGGCAGCTGTATATCAGGGAGTAAACCTTCTGAGAATAAAAACAGCTGGAGCTTGTTAAGGTAATTACACAGGGGAAAGGATAATGTACTGGGAACTCCTCAGAAGAATCTGATTTGTAGTGAGGGCAGAGAGATAAAAGTTCATTTAGGAACGACATGAACATGCTGCGTAGGTAGCTGTTTATCAGTAAATATCTCCACTGAGATTAAGAAAAGCAGTAGCTTAATAAATTAAGTACTTCCTGGTATGGTTACTGTACTGGTAACTCCCCAAAAGAATCTGGATTGTGTTGAGGGAACAGAGAAAAAAGCTCATTTAGGACCTGCACTTACGAAGGGAGTAGGCAGCTGTATATCAGGGAGTAAACCTTCTGAGAATAAAAACAGCTGGAGCTTGTTAAGGTAATTACACAGGGGAAAGGATAATGTACTGGGAACTCCTCAGAAGAATCTGATTTGTGGTGAGCGCAGAGAGATAAAAGCTCATTTAGGAACGACATGAACGTGCTGCGTAGGTAGCTGTTTATCAGTAAATATCTCCACTGAGATTAAGAAAAGTAGTAGCTTAATAAATTAAGTACTTCCTGGTATGGTTACTGTACTGGTAACTCCCCAAAAGAATCTGGATTGTGGTGAGGGAACAGAGAAAAAAGCTCATTTAGGACCTGCACTCACGAAGGGGGTAGGCAGCTGTATATCAGGGAGTAAACCTTCTGAGAATAAAAACAGCTGGAGCTTGTTAAGGTAATTACACAGGGGAAAGGATAATGTACTGGGAACTCCTCAGAAGAATCTGATTTGTGGTGAGGGCAGAGAGATAAAAGCTCATTTAGGAACGACATGAACATGCTGCGTAGGTAGCTGTTTATCAGTAAATATCTCCACTGAGATTAAGAAAAGCAGTAGCTTAATAAATTAAGTACTTCCTGGTATGGTTACTGTACTGGTAACTCCCCAAAAGAATCTGGATTGTGGTGAGGGAACAGAGAAAAAAGCTCATTTAGGACCTGCACTTACGAAGGGGGTAGGCAGCTGTATATCAGGGAGTAAACCTTCTGAGAATAAAAACAGCTGGAGCTTGTTAAGGTAATTACACAGGGGAAAGGATAATGTACTGGGAACTCCTCAGAAGAATCTGATTTGTGGTGAGGGCAGAGAGATAAAAGCTCATTTAGGAACGACATGAACATGCTGCGTAGGTAGCTGTTTATCAGTAAATATCTCCACTGAGATTAAGAAAAGCAGTAGCTTAATAAATTAAGTACTTCCTGGTATGGTTACTGTACTGGTAACTCCCCAAAAGAATCTGGATTGTGTTGAGGGAACAGAGAAAAAAGCTCATTTAGGACCTGCACTTAGGAAGGGAGTAGGCAGCTGTATACCAGGAAGTAAACCTTCTGAGAATAAAAACAGCTGGAGCTTGTTAATTTAATTACACAGGGGAAAGGATAATGTACTGGGAACTCCTCAGAAGAATCTGATTTGTGGTGAGCGCAGAGAGATAAAAGCTCATTTAGGAACGACATGAACGTGCTGCGTAGGTAGCTGTTTATCAGTAAATATCTCCACTGAGATTAAGAAAAGCAGTAGCTTAATAAATTAAGTACTTCCTGGTATGGTTACTGTACTGGTAACTCCCCAAAAGAATCTGGATTGTGGTGAGGGAACAGAGAAAAAAGCTCAGTTAGGACCTGCACTTACGAAGGGGGTAGGCAGCTGTATATCAGGGAGTAAACCTTCTGAGAATAAAAACAGCTGGAGCTTATTAAGGTAATTACACAGGGGAAAGGATAATGTACTGGGAACTCCTCAGAAGAATCTGATTTGTGGTGAGGGCAGAGAGATAAAAGCTCATTTAGGAACGACATGAACATGCTGCGTAGGTAGCTGTTTATCAGTAAATATCTCCACTGAGATCAAAAAAAGCAGTAGCTTAATATATTCAGTACTTCCTGGTATGGTTACTGTACTGGTAACTCCCCAAAAGAATCTGGATTGTGGTGAGGGAACAGAGAAAAAAGCTCATTTAGGACCTGCACTTACGAAGGGGGTAGGCAGCTGTATATCAGGGAGTAAACCTTCTGAGAATAAAAACAGCTGGAGCTTGTTAAGGTAATTACACAGGGGAAAGGATGATGTACTGGGAACTCCTCAGAAGAATCTGATTTGTGGTGAGGGCAGAGAGATAAAAGCTCATTTAGGAACGACATGAACATGCTGCGTAGGTAGCTGTTTATCAGTAAATATCTCCACTGAGATTAAGAAAAGCAGTATCTTAATAAATTAAGTACTTCCTGGTATGGTTACTGTACTGGTAACTCCCCAAAAGAATCTGGATTGTGGTGAGGGAACAGAGAAAAAAGCTCATTTAGGACCTGCACTTACGAAGGGGGTAGGCAGCTGTATATCAGGGAGTAAACCTTCTGAGAATAAAAACAGCTGGAGCTTGTTAAGGTAATTACACAGGGGAAAGGATAATGTACTGGGAACTCCTCAGAAGAATCTGATTTGTGGTGAGGGCAGAGAGATAAAAGCTCATTTAGGAACGACATGAACATGCTGCGTAGGTAGCTGTTTATCAGTAAATATCTCCACTGAGATTAAGAAAAGCAGTAGCTTAATAAATTAAGTACTTCCTGGTATGGGTACTGTACTGGTAACTCCCCAAAAGAATCTGGATTGTAGTGAGTTATCAGAGAAAAAAACACATTTAGGACCTGCACTTACGAAGGGGGTAGGCAGCTGTATATCAGGGAGTAAACCTTCTGAGAATAAAAACAGCTGGTGCTTGTTAAGGTAATTACGCAGGGGAAAGGATAATGTACTGGGAACTCCTCAGAAGAATCTGATTTGTGGTGAGGGCAGAGAGATAAAAGCTCATTTAGGAACGACATGAACATGCTGCGTAGGTAGCTGTTTATCAGTAAATATCTCCACTGAGATTAAAAAAAGCAGTAGCTTAATAAATTCAGTACTTTCTGGTATGGTTACTGTACTAGTAACTCCCCAAAATAATCTGGATTGTGGTGAGGGAACAGAGAAAAAAGCTCATTTAGGACCTGCACTTACGAAGGGGGTAGGCAGCTGTATATCAGTTAGTAAACCTTCTGAGAATAAAAACAGCTGGAGCATGTTAAGGTAATTACACAGGGGAAAGGATGATGTACTGGGAACTCCTCAGAAGAATCTGATTTGTGGTGAGGGCAGAGACATAAAAGCTCATTTATGAACGACATGAACATGCTGCGTAGGTAGCTGTTTATCAGTAAATATCTCCAATGAGATTAAGAAAAGCAGTAGCTTAATAAATTAAGTACTTCCTGGTATGGTTACTGTGCTGGTAACTCCCCAAAAGAATCTGGATTGTGGTGAGGGAACAGAGAAAAAAGCTCATTTAGGACCTGCACTTACGAAGGGGGTAGGCAGCTGTATATCAGGGAGTAAACCTTCTGAGAATAAAAACAGCTGGAGCTTATTAAGGTAATTACACAGGGGAAAGGATAATGTACTGGGAACTCCTCAGAAGAATCTGATTTGTGGTGAGGGCAGAGAGATAAAAGCTCATTTAGGAACGACATGAACATGCTGCGCAGGTAGCTGTTTATCAGTAAATATCTCCACTGAGATTAAAAAAAGCAGTAGCTTAATAAATTCAGTACTTCCTGCTATGGTTACTGTACTGGTAACTCCCCAAAAGAATCTGGATTGTGGTGAGGGAACAGAGAAAAAAGCTCATTTAGGACCTGCACTTACGAAGGGGGTAGGCAGCTGTATATCAGGGAGTAAACCTTCTGAGAATAAAAACAGCTGGAGCTTGTTAAGGTAATTACACAGGTGAAAGGATGATGTACTGGGAACTCCTCAGAACAATCTGATTTGTGGTGAGGGCAGAGAGATAAAAGCTCATTTAGGAATGACATGAACATGCTGCGTAGGTAGCTGTTTATCAGTAAATATCTCCACTGAGATTAAGAAAAGAAGTAGCTTAATAAATTAAGTACTTCCTGGTATGGTTACTGTACTGGTAACTCCCCAAAAGAATCTGGATTGTGGTGAGGGAACAGAGAAAAAAGCTCATTTAGGACCTGCACTTACGAAGGGGGTAGGCAGCTGTATATCAGGGAGTAAACCTTCTGAGAATAAAAAGAGCTGGAGCTTGTTAAGGTAATTACACAGGGGAAAGGATAATGTACTGGGAACTCCTCAGAAGAATCTGATTCGTGGTGAGGGCAGAGAGATAAAAGCTCATTTAGGAACGACATGAACATGCTGCGTAGGTAGCTGTTTATCATTAAATATCTCTACTGAGATTAAGAAAAGCAGTAGCTTAATAAATTAAGTACTTCCTGGTATGGGTACTGTACTGGTAACTCCCCAAAAGAATCTGGATTGTGGTGATGGAACAGAGAAAAAAGCTCATTTAGGACCTGCACTTACGAAGGGGGTAGGCAGCTGTATATCAGGGAGTAAACCTTCTGAGAATAAAAACAGCTGGAGCTTGTTAAGGTAATTACACAGGGGAAAGGATAATGTACTGGGAACTCCTCAGAAGAATCTGATTTGTGGTGAGGACAGAGAGATAAAAGCTCATTTAGGAACGACATGAACATGCTGCGTAGGTAGCTGTTTATCAGTAAATATCTCCACTGAGATTAAAAAAAGCAGTAGCTTAATAAATTAAGTACTTCCTGGTATGGTTACTGTACTGGTAACTCCCCAAAAGAATCTGGATTGTGGTGAGGGTACAGAGAAAAAAGCTCATTTAGGACCTGCACTTACGAAGGGGGTAGGCAGCTGTATATCAGGGAGTAAACCTTCTGAGAATAAAAACAGCTGGAGCATGTTAAGGTAATTACACAGGGGAACGGATAATGTACTGGGAACTCCTCAGAAGAATCTGATTTGTGGTTAGGGCTGAGAGATAAAAGCTCATTTAGGAACGACATGAACATGCTGCGTAGGTAGCTGTTTATCAGTAAATATCTCCACTGAGATTAAGAAAGAAGTAGTTTAATAAATTAAGTACTTCCTGGTATGGTTACTGTACTGGTAACTCCCCAAAAGAATCTGGATTGTGGTGAGGGAACAGAGAAAAGAGCTCATTTAGGACCTGCACTTACGAAGGGGGTAGGCAGCTGTATATCAGGGAGTAAACCTTCTGAGAATAAAAACAGCTGGAGCTTGTTAAGGTAATTACACAGGGGAAAGGATAATGTACGGGGAACTCCTCAGAAGAATCTGATTTGTGGTGAGGGCAGAGAGATAAAAGCTCATTTAGGAACCACATGAACATGCTGCGTAGGTAGCGGTTTATCAGTAATTATCTCCACTGAGATTAAGAAAAGCAGTAGCTTAATAAATTAAGTACTTCCTGGTATGGTTACTGTACTGGTAACTCCCCAAAAGAATCTGGATTGTGGTGAGGGAACAGAGAAAAAAGCTCATTTAGGACCTGCACTTACGAAGGGGGTAGGCAGCTGTATATCAGGGAGTAAACCTTCTGAGAATAAAAACAGCTGGAGCTTGTTAAGGTAATTACACAGGGGAAAGGATAATGTACTGGGAACTCCTCAGAAGAATCTGATTTGTGGTGAGGGCAGAGAGATAAAAGCACATTTAGGAACGACATGAACATGCTGCATAGGTAGCTGTTTATCAGCAAATATCTCCACTGAGATTAAGAAAAGCAGTAGCTTAATAAATTAAGTACTTCCTGGTATGGTTACTGTACTGGTAACTCCCCAAAAGAATCGGGATTGTGGTGAGGGAACAGAGAAAAAAGCTCATTTAGGACCTGCACTTACGAAGGGGGTAGGCAGCTGTATATCAGGGAGTAAACCTTCTGAGAATAAAAACAGCTGGAGCTTATTAAGGTAATTATACAGGAGAAAGGATAATGTACTGGGAACTCCTCAGAAGAATCTGATTTGTGGTGAGGGCAGAGAGATAAAAGCTCATGTAGGAACGACATGAACATGCTGAGTAGGTAGGTGTTTATCAGTAAATATCTCCACTGAGATTAAAAAAAGCAGTAGCTTAATAAATTCAGTACTTCCTGGTATGGTTACTGTACTGGTAACTCCCCAAAAGAATCTGGATTGTGGTGAGGGAACAGAGAAAAAAGCTCATTTAGGACCTGCACTTACGAAGGGGGTAGGCAGCTGTATATCAGGGAGTAAACCTTCTTAGAATAAAAACAACTGGAGCTTGTTAAGGTAATTACACAGGGGAAAGGATGATGTACTGGGAACTCCTCAGAACAATCTGATTTGTGGTGAGGGCAGAGAGATAAAAGCTCATTTAGGAATGACATGAACATGCTGCGTAGGTAGCTGTTTACCAGTAAATATCTCCACTGAGATTAAGAAAAGCAGTAGCTTAATAAATTAAGTACTTCCTGGTATGGTTACTGTACTGGTAACTCCCAAAGAGAATCTGGATTGTGGTGAGGGAACAGAGAAAAAAGCTCATTTAGGACCTGCACTTACGAAGGGGGTAGGCAGCTGTATATCAGGGAGTAAACCTTCTGAGAATAAAAACAGCTGGAGCTTGTTAAGGTAATTACACAGGGGAAAGGATAATGTACTGGGAACTCCTCAGAAGAATCTGATTTGTGGTGAGGGCAGAGAGATAAAAGCTCATTTAGGAACGACATGAACATGCTGCGTAGGTAGCTGTTTATCAGTAAATATCTCCACTGAGATTAAGAAAAGCAGTAGCTTAATAAATTAAGTACTTCCTGGTATGGTTACTGTACTGGTAACTCCCCAAAAGAATCTGGATTGTGGTGAGGGAACAGAGAAAATAGCTCATTTAGGACCTGCACTTACGAAGGGGTTAGGCAGCTGTATATCAGGGAGTAAACCTTCTGAGAATAAAAACAGCTGGAGCTTGTTAAGGTAATTACACAGGGGAAAGGATAATGTACTGGGAACTACTCAGAAGATTCTGATTTGTGGTGAGGGCAGAGAGATAAAAGCTCATTTAGGAACGACATGAACATGCTGCATAGGTAGCTGTTTATCAGTAAATATCTCCACTGAGATTAAGAAAAGCAGTAGCTTAATAAATTACGTACTTCCTGGTATGGTTACTGGACTGGTAACTCCCCAAAAGAATCTGGATTGTGGTGAGGGAACAGAGAAAAAAGCTCATTTAGGACCTGCACTTACGAAGGGGGTAGGCAGCTGTATATCAGGGAGTAAACCTTCTGAGAATAAAAACAGCTGGAGCTTGTTAAGGTAATTACACAGGGGAAAGGATAATGTACTGGGAACTCCTCAGAAGAATCTGATTTGTGGTGAGGGCAGAGAGATAAAAGCTCATTTAGGAACGACATGAACATGCTGCGTAGGTAGCTGTTTATCAGTAAATATCTCCACTGAGATTAAGAAAAGCAGTAGCTTAATAAATTAAGTACTTCCTGGTATGGATACTGTACTGGTAACTCCCCAAAAGAATCTGGATTGTGGTGAGGGAACAGAGAAAAAAGCTCATTTAGGACCTGCACTTACGAAGGGGGTAGGCAGCTGTATATCAGGGAGTAAACCTTCTGAGAATAAAAACAGCTGGATCTTGTTAAGGTAATTACACAGGGGAAAGGATAATGTACTGGGAGCTCCTCAGAAGAATCTGATTTGTGGTGAGGGCAGAGAGATAAAAGCTCATTTAGGAAAGACATGAACATGCTCCGTAGGTAGCTGTTTATCAGTAAATATCTCCACTGAGATTAAGAAAAACAGTAGCTTAATAAATTAAGTACTTCCTGGTATGGTTACTGTACTGGTAACTCCCCAAAAGAATCTGGATTGTGGTGAGGGAACAGAGAAAAAAAACTCATTTGGGACCTGCACTTACGAAGGGGGTAGGCAGCTGTATATCAGTTAGTAAACCTTCTGAGAATAAAAACAGCTGGAGCTTGTTAAGGTAATTACACAGGGGAAAGGATAATGTACAGGGAACTCCTCAGAAGAATCTGATTTGTGGTGAGGGCAGAGAGATAAAAGCTCATTAAGAACGACATGAACATGCTGCGTAGGTAGCTGTTTATCAGTAAATATCTCCACTGAGATTAAGAAAAGCAGTAGCTTAATAAATTAAGTACTTCCTGGTATGGTTACTGTACTGGTAACTCCCCAAAAGAATCTGGATTGTGGTGATGGAACAGAGAAAAAAGCTCAATTAGGACCTGCACTTACGAAGGGGGTAGGCAGCTGTATATCAGGGAGTAAACCTTCTGAGAATAAAAACAGCTGGAGCTTGTTAAGGTAATTACACAGGGGAAAGGATAATGTACTGGGAACTCCTCAGAAGAATCTGTTTTGTGGTGAGGGCAGAGAGATAAAAGCTCATTTAGGAACGACATGAACATGCTGCGTAGGTAGCTGTTTATCAGTAAATATCTCCACTGAGATTAAGAAAAGCAGTAGCTTAATAAATTAAGTACTTCCTGGTATGGATACTGTACTGGTAACTCCCCAAAAGAATCTGGATTGTGGTGAGGGAACAGAGAAAAAAGCTCATTTAGGACCTGCACTTACGAAGGGGGTAGGCAGCTGTATATCAGGGAGTAAACCTTCTGAGAATAAAAACAGCTGGATCTTGTTAAGGTAATTACACAGGGGAAAGGATAATATACTGGGAGCTCCTCAGAAGAATCTGATTTGTGGTGAGGGCAGAGAGATAATTATGCTCTCTCAGGTTAAAAAAAAAAAAAAAGCTCATTTAGGAACGACATGAACATGGTGTGTAGGTAGCTGTTTATCAGTAAATATCTCCACTGAGATTAAGAAAAGCAGTAGCTTAATAAATTAAGTACTTCCTGGTATGGTTACTGTACTGGTAACTCCCCAAAGGAATCTGGAATATGGTGAGGGAACAGAGAAAAAAGCTCATGTAGGACCTGCGCTTACGAAGGGTGTAGGCAGCTGTATATCAGGGAGTAAACCTTCTGAGAATAAAAACAGCTGGAGCTTGTTAAGCTAATTACACAGGGGAAAGGATAATGTACTGGGAACTCCTCAGAAGAATCTGATTTGTGGTGAGGGCAGAGAGATAAAAGCTCATTTAGGAACGACATGAACATGCTGCGTAGGTAGCTGTTTATCAGTAAATATCTCCACTGAGATTAAGAAAACAGTAGCTTAATAAATTCAGTACTTCCTGGTATGGTTCCTGTACTGGTAACTCCCCAAAAGAATCTGGATTGTGGTGAGGGAACAGAGAAAAAAGCTCATTTAGGACCTGCACTTACGAAGGGGGTAGGCACCTGTATATCAGGGAGTAAACCTTCTGAGAATAAAAACAGCTGGAGCTTGTTAAGGTAATTACACAGGGGAAAGGATAATGTACTGGGAACTCCTCAGAAGAATCTGATTTGTGGTGAGGGCAGAGAGATAAAAGCTCATTAAGAAGGACATGAACATGCTGCGTAGGTAGCTGTTTATCAGTAAATATCTCCACTGAGATTAAGAAAAGCAGTAGCTTAATAAATTAAGTACTTCCTGGTATGGTTACTGTACTGGTAACTCCCCAAAAGAATCTGGATTGTGGTGATGGAACAGAGAAAAAAGCTCAATTAGGACCTGCACTTACGAAGGGGGTAGGCAGCTGTATATCAGGGAGTAAACCTTCTGAGAATATAAACAGCTGGAGCTTGTTAAGGTAATTACACAGGGGAAAGGATAATGTACTGGGAACTCCTCAGAAGAATCTGTTTTGTGGTGAGGGCAGAGAGATAAAAGCTCATTTAGGAACGACATGAACATGCTGCGTAGGTAGCTGTTTATCAGTAAATATCTCCACTGAGATTAAGAAAAGCAGTAGCTTAATAAATTAAGTACTTCCTGGTATGGATACTGTACTGGTAACTCCCCAAAAGAATCTGGATTGTGGTGAGGGAACAGAGAAAAAAGCTCATTTAGGACCTGCACTTACGAAGGGGGTAGGCAGCTGTATATCAGGGAGTAAACCTTCTGAGAATAAAAACAGCTGGATCTTGTTAAGGTAATTACACAGGGGAAAGGATAATATACTGGGAGCTCCTCAGAAGAATCTGATTTGTGGTGAGGGCAGAGAGATAATTATGCTCTCTCAGGTTAAAAAAAAAAAAAAAGCTCATTTAGGAACGACATGAACATGGTGTGTAGGTAGCTGTTTATCAGTAAATATCTCCACTGAGATTAAGAAAAGCAGTAGCTTAATAAATTAAGTACTTCCTGGTATGGTTACTGTACTGGTAACTCCCCAAAGGAATCTGGAATATGGTGAGGGAACAGAGAAAAAAGCTCATGTAGGACCTGCGCTTACGAAGGGGGTAGGCAGCTGTATATCAGGGAGTAAACCTTCTGAGAATAAAAACAGCTGGAGCTTGTTAAGCTAATTACACAGGGGAAAGGATAATGTACTGGGAACTCCTCAGAAGAATCTGATTTGTGGTGAGGGCAGAGAGATAAAAGCTCATTTAGGAACGACATGAACATGCTGCGTAGGTAGCTGTTTATCAGTAAATATCTCCACTGAGATTAAGAAAACAGTAGCTTAATAAATTCAGTACTTCCTGGTATGGTTCCTGTACTGGTAACTCCCCAAAAGAATCTGGATTGTGGTGAGGGAACAGAGAAAAAAGCTCATTTAGGACCTGCACTTACGAAGGGGGTAGGCACCTGTATATCAGGGAGTAAACCTTCTGAGAATAAAAACAGCTGGAGCTTGTTAAGGTAATTACACATGGGAAAGGATAATGTACTGGGAACTCCTCAGAAGAATCTGATTTGTGGTGAGGGCAGAGAGATAAAAGCTCATTTAGGAACGACATGAACATGCTGCGTAGGTAGCTGTTTATCAGTAAATATCTCCACTGAGATTAAGAAAAGCAGTAGTTTAATAAATTCAGTACTTCCTGGTATGGTTACTGTACTGGTAACTCCCCAAAAGAATCTGGATTGTGGTGAGGGAACAGAGAAAAAAGCTCATTTAGGACCTGCACTTAAGAAGGGGTAGGCAGCTGTATATCAGGGAGTAAACCTTCTGAGAATAAAAACAGCTGGAGCTTGTTAAGGTAATTACACAGGGGAAAGGATAATATACTGGGAACTCCTCAGAAGAATCTGATTTGTGGTGAGGGCAGAGAGATAAAAGGTCATTTAGGAACGACATGAACATGCTGCGTAGGTAGCTGTTTATCAGTAAATATCTCCACTGAGATTAAGAAAAGCAGTAGCTTAATAAATTAAGTACTTCCTGGTATGGTTACTGTACTGGTAACTCCCCAAAAGAATCTGGATTGTGGTGAGGGAACAGAGAAAAAAGCTCATTTAGGACCTGCACTTACGAAGGGGGTAGGCAGCTGTATATCAGGGAGTAAACCTTCTGAGAATAAAAACAGCTGGAGCTTGTTAAGGTAATTACACAGGGGAAAGGATAATGTACTGGGAACTCCTCAGAAGAATCTGATTTGTGGTGAGGGCAGAGAGATAAAAGCTCATTTCGGAACGACATGAACATGCTGCGTAGATAGCTGTTTATCAGTAAATATCTCCATTGAGATTAAGAAAAGCAGTAGCTTAATAAATTAAGTACTTCCTGGTATGGTTACTGTACTGGTAACTCCCCAAAAGAATCTGGATTGTGGTGAGGGAACAGAGAAAAAAGCTCATTTAGGACCTGCACTTACGAAGGGGGTAGGCAGCTGTATATCAGGGAGTAAACCTTCTGAGAATAAAAACAGCTGGATCTTGTTAAGGTAATTACACAGGGGAAAGGATAATGTACTGGGAACTCCTCAGAAGAATCTGATTTGTGGTGAAGGCAGAGAGATAATTATGCTCTCTCAGGTTAAAAAAAAAAAAAAGGCTCATTTAGGAACGACATGAACATGCTGTGTAGGTAGCTGTTTATCAGTAAATATCTCCACTGAGATTAAGAAAAGCAGTAGCTTAATAAATTAAGTACTTCCTGGTATGGTTACTGTACTGGTAACTCCCCAAAGGAATCTGGATTGTGGTGAGGGAACAGAGAAAAAAGCTCATGTAGGACCTGCACTTACGAAGGGGGTAGGCAGCTGTATATCAGGGAGTAAACTTTCTGAGAATAAAAACAGCTGGAGCTTGTTAAGGTAATTACACAGGGGAAAGGATAATGTACTGGGAACTCCTCAGAAGAATCTGATTTGTGGTGAGGGCAGAGAGATAAAAGCTCATTTAGGAACGACATGAACATGCTGCGTAGGTAGCTGTTTATCAGTAAATATCTCCACTGAGATTAAGAAAAGCAGTAGCTTAATAAATTCAGTACTTCCTAGTATGGTTACTGTACTGGTAACTCCCCAAAAGAATCTGGATTGTGGTGAGGGAACAGAGAAAAAAGCTCATTTAGGACGTGCACTTAAGAAGGGGTAGGCAGCTGTATATCAGGGAGTAAACCTTCTGAGAATAAAAACAGCTGGAGATTGTTAAGGTAATTACACAGGGGAAAGGATAATGTACTGGGAACTCCTGAGAAGAATCTGATTTGTGGTGAGGGCAGAGAGATAAAAGCTCATTTAGGAACGACATGAACATGCTGCGTAGGTAGCTGTTTATCAGTAAATATCTCCACTGAGATTAAGAAAAGCAGTAGCTTAATAAATTAAGTACTTCCTGGTATGGTTACTGTATTGGTAAGTCCCCAAAAGAATCTGGATTGTGGTGAGGGAACAGAGAAAAAAGCTCATTTACGACCTGCACTTACGAAGGGGGTAGGCAGCTGTATATCAGGTAGTAAACCTTCTGAGAATAAAAACAGCTGGAGCTTGTTAAGGTAATTACACAGGGGAAAGGATAATGTACTAAGAACTCCTCAGAAGAATCTGATTTGTGGTGAGGGCAGAGAGATAACAGCTCATTTAGGAACGACATGAACATGCTGCGTAGGTAGCTGTTTATCAGTAAATATCTCCACTGAGATTAACAAAAGCAGTAGCTTAATAAATTAAGTACTTAGTGGTATGGTTACTGTACTGTTAACTCCCCAAAAGAATCTGGATTGTTGTGAGGGAACAGAGAAAAAAGCTCATTTAGGACCTGCACTTACGAAGGGGGTAGGCAGCTGTATATCAGGGAGTAAACCTTCTGAGAATAAAAACAGCTGGAGCTTGTTAAGGTAATTACACAGGGGAAAGTATAATGTACTGGGAACTCCTCAGAAGAATCTTCTTTGTGGTGAGGGCAGAGAGATAAAAGCTCATTAAGGAACGACATGAACATGCTGCAAAGGTAGCTGTTTATCAGTAAATATCTCCACTGAGATTAAGAAAAGCAGTAGCTTAATAAATTAAGTACTTCCTGGTATGGTTACTGTACTGGTAACTCCCCAAAAGCATCTGGATTGTGGTGAGGGAACAGAGAAAAAAGCTCATTTAGGACCTGCACTTAAGAAGGGGTAGGCAGCTGTATATCAGGGAGTAAACCTTCTGAGAATAAAAACAGCTGGAGCTTGTTAAGGTAATTACACAGGGGAAAGGATAATATACTGGGAACTCCTCAGAAGAATCTGATTTGTGGTGAGGGCAGAGAGATAAAAGGTCATTTAGGAACGACATGAACATGCTGCGTAGGTAGCTGTTTATCAGTAAATATCTCCACTGAGATTAAGAAAAGCAGTAGCTTAATAAATTAAGTACTTCCTGGTATGGTTACTGTACTGGTAACTCCCCAAAAGAATCTGGATTGTGGTGAGGGAACAGAGAAAAAAGCTCATTTAGGACCTGCACTTACGAAGGGGGTAGGCAGCTGTATATCAGGGAGTAAACCTTCTGAGAATAAAAACAGCTGGAGCTTGTTAAGGTAATTACACAGGGGAAAGGATAATGTACTGGGAACTCCTCAGAAGAATCTGATTTGTGGTGAGGGCAGAGAGATAAAAGCTCATTTCGGAACGACATGAACATGCTGCGTAGATAGCTGTTTATCAGTAAATATCTCCATTGAGATTAAGAAAAGCAGTAGCTTAATAAATTAAGTACTTCCTGGTATGGTTACTGTACTGGTAACTCCCCAAAAGAATCTGGATTGTGGTGAGGGAACAGAGAAAAAAGCTCATTTAGGACCTGCACTTACGAAGGGGGTAGGCAGCTGTATATCAGGGAGTAAACCTTCTGAGAATAAAAACAGCTGGATCTTGTTAAGGTAATTACACAGGGAAAGGATAATGTACTGGGAACTCCTCAGAAGAATCTGATTTGTGGTGAAGGCAGAGAGATAATTATGCTCTCTCAGGTTAAAAAAAAAAAAAAAGCTCATTTAGGAACGACATGAACATGCTGTGTAGGTAGCTGTTTATCAGTAAATATCTCCACTGAGATTAAGAAAAGCAGTAGCTTAATAAATTAAGTACTTCCTGGTATGGTTACTGTACTGGTAACTCCCCAAAGGAATCTGGATTGTGGTGAGGGAACAGAGAAAAAAGCTCATGTAGGACCTGCACTTACGAAGGGGGTAGGCAGCTGTATATCAGGGAGTAAACTTTCTGAGAATAAAAACAGCTGGAGCTTGTTAAGGTAATTACACAGGGGAAAGGATAATGTACTGGGAACCCCTCAGAAGAATCTGATTTGTGGTGAGGGCAGAGAGATAAAAGCTCATTTAGGAACGACATGAACATGCTGCGTAGGTAGCTGTTTATCAGTAAATATCTCCACTGAGATTAAGAAAAGCAGTAGCTTAATAAATTCAGTACTTCCTAGTATGGTTACTGTACTGGTAACTCCCCAAAAGAATCTGGATTGTGGTGAGGGAACAGAGAAAAAAGCTCATTTAGGACGTGCACTTAAGAAGGGGTAGGCAGCTGTATATCAGGGAGTAAACCTTCTGAGAATAAAAACAGCTGGAGATTGTTAAGGTAATTACACAGGGGAAAGGATAATGTACTGGGAACTCCTGAGAAGAATCTGATTTGTGGTGAGGGCAGAGAGATAAAAGCTCATTTAGGAACGACATGAACATGCTGCGTAGGTAGCTGTTTATCAGTAAATATCTCCACTGAGATTAAGAAAAGCAGTAGCTTAATAAATTAAGTACTTCCTGGTATGGTTACTGTATTGGTAAGTCCCCAAAAGAATCTGGATTGTGGTGAGGGAACAGAGAAAAAAGCTCATTTACGACCTGCACTTACGAAGGGGGTAGGCAGCTGTATATCAGGTAGTAAACCTTCTGAGAATAAAAACAGCTGGAGCTTGTTAAGGTAATTACACAGGGGAAAGGATAATGTACTAAGAACTCCTCAGAAGAATCTGATTTGTGGTGAGGGCAGAGAGATAACAGCTCATTTAGGAACGACATGAACATGCTGCGTAGGTAGCTGTTTATCAGTAAATATCTCCACTGAGATTAACAAAAGCAGTAGCTTAATAAATTAAGTACTTAGTGGTATGGTTACTGTACTGTTAACTCCCCAAAAGAATCTGGATTGTTGTGAGGGAACAGAGAAAAAAGCTCATTAGGACCTGCACTTACGAAGGGGGTAGGCAGCTGTATATCAGGGAGTAAACCTTCTGAGAATAAAAACAGCTGGAGCTTGTTAAGGTAATTACACAGGGGAAAGTATAATGTACTGGGAACTCCTCAGAAGAATCTTCTTTGTGGTGAGGGCAGAGAGATAAAAGCTCATTAAGGAACGACATGAACATGCTGCAAAGGTAGCTGTTTATCAGTAAATATCTCCACTGAGATTAAGAAAAGCAGTAGCTTAATAAATTAAGTACTTCCTGGTATGGTTACTGTACTGGTAACTCCCCAAAAGCATCTGGATTGTGGTGAGGGAACAGAGAAAAAAGCTCATTTAGGACCTGCACTTACGAAGGGGGTAGGCAGCTGTATATCAGGGAGTAAACCTTCTGAGAATAAAAACAGCTGGAGCTTGTTAAGGTAATTACACAGGGGAAAGGATAATGTACTGGGAACTCCTCAGAAGAATCTGACTTGTGGTGAGGGCAGAGAGATAAAAGCTCATTTAGGAACGACATGAACATGCTGCGTAGGTAGCTGTTTATCAGTAAATATCTCCACTGAGATTAAGAAAAGCAGTAGCTTAATAAATTAAGTACTTCCTGGTATGGTTACTGTACTGTTAACTCCCGAAAAGAATCTGGATTGTGGTGAGGGAACAGAGAAAAAAGCTCATTTATGACCTGCAATTACGAAGGGGGTAGGCAGCTGTATATCAGGGAGTAAACCTTCTGAGAATAAAAACAGCTGGAGCTTGTTAAGGTAATTACACAGGGGAAAGGATAATGTACTGGGAACTCCTCAGAAGAATCTGATTTGTGGTGAGGGCAGAGAGATAAAAGCTCATGTAGGAACGACATGAACATGCTGCATAAGTAGCTGTTTATCAGTAAATATCTCCACTGAGATTAAGAAAAGCAGTAGGTTAATAAATTAAGTACTTCCTGGTATGGTTACTGTACTGGTAACTCCCCAAAAGAATCTGGATTGTGGTGAGGGAACAGAGAAAAAAGCTCATTTAAGACCTGCACGTACGAAGGGGGTAGGCAGCTGTATATCAGGGAGTAAACCTTCTGAGAATAAAAACAGCTGGAGCTTGTTAAGGTAATTACACAGGGGAAAGGATAATGTACTGGGACCTCCTCAGAAGAATCTGATTTGTGGTGAGGGCAGAGAGATAAAAGCTCATTTAGGAACGACAAGAACATGCTGCGTAGGTAGCTGTTTATCAGTAAATATCTCCAAGAGATTAAGAAAAGCAGTAGCTTAATAAATTAAGTACTTCCTGGTATGGTTACTGTACTGGTAACTCCCCAAAAGAATCTGGATTGTGGTGAGGGAACAGAGAAAAAAGCTCATTTAGGACCTGCACTTACGAAGGGGGTAGGCAGCTGTATATCAGGGAGTAAACCTTCTGAGAATAAAAACAGCTGGAGCTTGTTAAGGTAATTACACAGGGGAAAGGATAATGTACTGGGAACTCCTCAGAAAAATCTTGTTTGTCGTGAGGGCAGAGAGATAAAAGCTCATTAAGGAAAGACATGAACATGCTGCGTAGGTAGCTGTTTATCAGTAAATATCTCCACTGAGATTAAGAAAAGCAGTAGTTTAATAAATTAAGTACTTCATGGTATGGTTACTGTACTGGTAACTCCCCAAAAGAATCTGGATTGTGGTGAGGGAACAGAGAAAAAAGCTCATTTAGGACCTGCACTTACGAAGGGGGTAGGCAGCTGTATATCAGGGAGTAAACCTTCTGAGAATAAAAACAGCTGGAGCTTGTTAAGGTAATTACACAGGGGAAAGGATAATGTACTGGGAACTCCTCAGAAGAATCTGATTTGTGGTGAGGGCAGAGAGATAAAAGCTCATTTAGGAACGACATGAACATGCTGCGTAGGTAGCTGTTTATCAGTAAATATCTCCACTGAGATTAAGAAAAGCAGTAGCTTAATAAATTAAGTACTTCCTGGTATGGGTACTGTACTGGTAACTCCCCAAAAGAATCTGGATTGTGGTGAGGGAACAGAGAAAAAAGCTCATTTAGGACCTGCACTTACGAAGGGGGTAGGCAGCTGTATATCAGGGAGTAAACCATCTGAGAATAAAAACAGCTGGAGCTTGTTAAGGTAATTACACAGGGGAAAGGATAATGTACTGGGAACTCCTCAGAAGAATCTTATTTGTGGTGAAGTCAGAGAGATAGAAGCTCATTTAGGAACGACATGAACATGCTGCGTAGGTAGCTGTTTATCAGTAAATATCTCCACTGAGATTAAGAAAAGCAGTAGCTTAATAAATTAAGTACTTCCTGGTATGGTTACTGTACTGGTAACTCTCCAAAAGAATCTGGATTGTGGTGAGGGAACAGAGAAAAAAGCTCATTTAGGACCTGCATTTACGAAGGGGGTAGGCAGCTGTGTATCAGGGAGGAAACCTTCTGAGAATAAAAACAGCTGGAGCTTGTTAAGGTAATTACACAGGGGAAAGGATAATGTACTGGGAACCCCTCAGAAGAATCTGATTTGTGGTGAGGGCAGAGAGATAAAAGCTCATTTAGGAACGACATGAACATGCTGCGTAGGTAGCTGTTTATCAGTAAATATCTCACTGAGATTAAGAAAAGCAGTAGCTTAATAAATTAAGTACTTCCTGGTATGGTTACTGTACTGGTAACTCCCCAAAAGAATCTGGATTGTGGTGAGGGAACAGAGAAAAAAGCTCATTTAGGACCTGCACTTACGAAGGGGGTAGGCAGCTGTATATCACGGAGTAAACCTTCTGAGATTAAAAACAGCTGGAGCTTGTTAAGGTAATTACACAGGGGAAAGGATAATGTACTGGGAACTCCTCAGAAGAATCTGATTTGTGGTGAGGGCAGAGAGATAAAAGCTCATTTAGGAACGACAAGAACATGCTGCGTAGGTAGCTGTTTATCAGTAAATATCTCCAAGAGATTAAGAAAAGCAGTAGCTTAAAAAATTAAGTACTTCCTGGTATGGTTACTGTACTGGTAACTCCCCAAAAGAATCTGGATTGTGGTGAGGGAACAGAGAAAAAAGCTCATTTAGGACCTGCACTTACGAAGGGGGTAGGCAGCTGTATATCAGGGAGTAAACCTTCTGAGAATAAAAACAGCTGGAGCTTGTTAAGGTAATTACACAGGGGAAAGGATAATGTACTGGGAACTCCTCAGAAAAATCTTGTTTGTGGTGAGGGCAGAGAGATAAAAGCTCATTAAGGAAAGACATGAACATGCTGCGTAGGTAGCTGTTTATCAGTAAATATCTCCACTGAGATTAAGAAAAGCAGTAGTTTAATAAATTAAGTACTTCCTGGTATGGTTACTGTACTGGTAACTCCCCAAAAGAATCTGGATTGTGGTGAGGGAACAGAGAAAAAAGCTCATTTAGGACCTGCACTTACGAAGGGGTTAGGCAGCTGTATATCAGGGAGTAAACCTTCTGAGAATAAAAACAGCTGGAGCTTGTTAAGGTAATTACACAGGGGAAAGGATAATGTACTGGGAACTCCTCAGAAGAATCTGATTTGTGGTGAGGGCAGAGAGATAAAAGCTCATTTAGGAAGGACATGAACATGCTGCGTAGGTAGCTGTTTATCAGTAAATATCTCCACTGAGATTAAGAAAAGCAGTAGCTTAATAAATTAAGTACTTCCTGGTATGGGTACTGTACTGGTAACTCCCCAAAAGAATCTGGATTGTGGTGAGGGAACAGAGAAAAAAGCTCATTTAGGACCTGGACTTACGAAGGGGATAGGCAGCTGTATATCAGGGAGTAAACCTTCTGAGAATAAAAACAGCAGGAGCTTGTTAAGGTAATTACACAGGGGAAAGGATAATGTACTGGGAACTCCTCAGAAGATTCTTGTTTGTGGTGAGGGCAGAGAGATAAAAGCTCATTTAGGAACGACATGAACATGCTGCGTAGGTAGCTGTTTATCAGTAAATATCTCCACTGAGATTAAGAAAAGCAGTAGCTTAATAAATTAAGTACTTCCGGGTATGGTTACTCTACTGGTAACTCCCCAAAAGAATCTGGATTGTGGGGAGGGAACAGAGAAAAAAGCTCATTTAGGACCTGCACTTACGAAGGGGGTAGGCAGCTGTATATCACGGAGTAAACCTTCTGAGAATAAAAACAGCTGGAGCTTGTTAAGGTAATTACACAGGGGAAAGGATAATGTACTGGGAACTCCTCAGAAGAATCTGATTTGTGGTGAGGGCAGAGAGATAAAAGCTCATTTAGGAACGACATGAACATGCTGCGTAGGTAGCTGTTTATCAGTAAATATCTCCACTGAGATTAAGAAAAGCAGTAGCTTAATAAATTAAGTACTTCCTGGTATGGCTACTGTACTGGTAAATCCCAAAAGAATCTGGATTGTGGTGAGGGAACAGAGAAAGAAGCTCATTTAGGACCTGCACTTACGAAGGGGGTAGGCAGCTGTATATCAGGGAGTAAACCATCTGAGAATAAAAACAGCTGGAGCTTGTTAAGGTAATTACACAGGGGGAAAGGATAATGTACTGGGAACTCCTCAGAAGAATCTTATTTGTGGTGAGGGCAGAGAGATAAAAAGCTCATTTAGGAACGACATGAACCTGCTGCGTAGGTAGTTGTTTATCAGTAAATATCTCCACTGAGATTAAGAAAAGCAGTAGCTTAATAAATTAAGTACTTCCTGGTATGGTTACTGTACTGGTAACTCCCCAAAAGAATCTGGATGTGGTGAGGGAACAGAGAAAAAAAGCTCATTTAGGTCCTGCATTTACGAAGGGGGGTAGGCAGCTGTATATCAGGGAGTAAACCTTCTGAGAATAAAAACAGCTGGAGCTTGTTAAGGTAATTACACAGGGGACGGGATAATGTACCTGGCAACCCCTCAGAAGAATCTGATTTGTGGTGAGGGCAGAGAGATAAAAGCTCATTTAGGAACGACATGAACATGCTGCGTAGGTAGCTGTTTATTAGTAAATATCTCCACTGAGATTAAGAAAAGCAGTAGCTTAATAAATTAAGTACTTCCTGGTATGGTTACTGTACTGGTAAACTCCCCAAAAGAATCTGGATTGTGGTGAGGGAACAGAGAAAAAAGCTCATTTAGGACCTGCACTTACGAAGGGGGTAGGCAGCTGTATATCACGGAGTAAACCCTTCTGAGATTAAAAACAGCTGGAGCTTGTTAAGGTAATTACACAGGGGAAAGGATAATGTACTGGGAACTCCTCAGAAGAATCTGATTTGTGGTGAGGGCAGAGAGATAAAAGCTCATTTAGGAACGACATGAACATGCTGCGTAGGTAGCTGTTTATCAGTAAATATCTCCACTGAGATTAAGAAAAGCAGTAGCTTAATAAATTAATTACTTCCTTGTATGGTTACTGTACTGGTAACTCCCCAAAAGAATCTGGATTTTGGTGAGGGAACAGAGAAAAAAGCTCATTTAGGACTGCACTTACGAAGGGGGGTAGGCAGCTGTATATCAGGGAGTAAACCTTCTGAGAATAAAAACAGCTGGAGCTTGTTAAGGTAATTACACAGGGGAAAGGATAATGTACTGGAAACTCCTCAGAAGAATCTGATTTGTGGTGAGGGGCAGAGAGATAAAAGCTCATTTAGGAACGACATGAACATGCTGCGTAGGTAGCTGTTTATCAGTAAATATCTCCACTGAGAATAAGAAAAGCAGTAGCTAAATAAATTAATTACTTCCTGGTATGGTTACTGTACTGGTAACTCCCCAAAAGAATCTGGATTGTGGTGAGGGAACATAGAAAAATGCTCATTTAGGACCCTGCACTTACGAAGGGGGGTAGGCAGCTGTATATCAGGGAGTAAACCTTCTGAGAATAAAAACAGCTGGAGCTTGTTAAGGTAATTACACAAGGGGAAAGGATAATGTACTGGGAACTCCTCAGAAGAATCTGATTTGTGGTGAGGGCAGAGAGATAAAAGCTCATTTAGGAACGACATGAACATGCTGCGTAGGTAGCTGTTTATCAGTAAATATCTCCACTGAGATTAAGAAAAGCAGTAGCTTAATAAATTAAGTACTTCCTGGTATGGTTACTGTACTGGTAACTCCCCAAAAGAATCTGGATTTTGGTGAGGGAACAGAGAAAAAAGCTCATTTAGGACTGCACTTACGAAGGGGGTAGGCAGCTGTAAATCAGGGAGTAAACCTTCTGAGATAAAAACAGCTGGAGCTTGTTAAGGTAATTACACAGGGGAAAGGATAATGTACTGGGGAACTCCTCAGAAGAATCTGATTTGTGGTGAGGGCAGAGAGATAAAAGCTCATTTAGGAACGACATGAACATGCTGCGTAGGTAGCTGTTTATCAGTAAATATCTCCACTGAGATTAAGAAAAGCAGTAGCTTAATAAAATTAATACTTCCTGGTATGGTTACTGTACTGGTAACTCCCCAAAAGAATCTGGATTGTGGTGAGGGAACAGAGAAAAAAAGCTCATTTAGGACCTGCACTTACGAAGGGGGGGTAGGCAGCTGTATATCAGGGAGTAAAACCTTCTGAGAATAAAAACAGCCGGAGCTTGTTAAGGTAATTACATAGGGGAAAGTTTAATATACTGGGAACTCCTCAGAAGAATCTGATTTGTGGTGAGGGCAGAGAGATAAAAGCTCATTTAGGAACGACATGAACATGCTGCGTAGGTAGCTGTTTATCAGTAAATATCCTCCACTGAGATTAAGAAAAGCAGTAGCTTAATAAATTAATTACTTCCTGGTATGGTTACTGTACTGGTAACTCCCCAAAAGAATCTGGATTGTGGTGAGGGAACTGAGAAAAAAGCTGATTTAGGACCTGCACTTACGAAGGGGGTAGGCAGCTGTATATCAGGGAGTAAACCTTCTGAGAATAAAAACAGCTGGAGCTTGTTAAGGTAATTACACAGGGGAAAAGGATAATGTACTGGGAACTCTGAGAAGAATCTGATTTGTGGTGAGGGCAGAGAGATAAAAGGCTCATTTAGGAACGACATGAACATGCTGCGTAGGTAGCTGTTTATCAGTAAATATCTCCACTGAGATTAAGAAAAGCAGTTCTTAATAAATTAAGTACTTCCTGGTATGGTTACTGTACGGGTAAGTCCCCAAAAGAATCTGGATTGTGGTGAGGGAACAGAGAAAAAAGCTCATTTAGGACCTGCACTTACGAAGGGGGTAGGCAGATGTATGTCAGGGAGTAAACCTTCTGAGAATAAAAACAGCTGGAGCTTGTTAAGGTAATTACACAGGGGGAAAGGATAATGTACTGGAACTCCTCAGAAGAATCTGATTTGTGGTGAGGGCAGAGAGATAAAAGCTCATTTAGGAACGACATGAACATGCTGCGTAGGTAGCTGTATATCACTAAATATCTCCACTGAGATTAAGAAAAGCAGTAGCTTAATAAATTAAGTACTTCCTGGTATGGTTACTGTACTGGTAACTCCCCCAAAAGAATCTGGATTGTGGTGAGGGAATTGAGAAAAAAGCTCATTTAGGACCTGCACTTACGAAGGGGGTAGGCAGCTGTATATCAGGGAGTAAACCTTCTGAGAATAAAAACAGCTGGAGCTTGTTAAGGTAATTACACAGGGGAAAGGATAATGTACTGGGAACTCTCAGAAGATCTGATTTGTGGTGAGGGCAGAGAGATAAAAGCTCATTTAGGAACGACATGAACATGCTGCGTAGGTAGCTGTTTATCAGTAAATATCTCCACTGAGATTAAGAAAAGCAGTAGCTTAATAAATTAAGTACTTCCTGGTATGGTTACTGTACTGGTAACTCCCAAAAGAATCTGGATTTTGGTGAGGGAACAGAGAAAAAAGCTCATTTAGGGACCTGCACTTACGAAGGGGGTAGGCAGCTGTATATCAGGGAGGAAACCGTCTGAGAATAAAAACAGCTGGCTTGTTAAGGTAATTACACAGGGGAAAGGATAATGCACTGGGGAACTCCTCAGAAGAATCTAATTTGTGGTGAGGGCAGAGAGATAAAAGCTCATTTAGGAACGACATGAACATGCTGCGTAGGTAGCTGTTTATCAGTAAATATCTCCACTGAGATTAAGAAAAGCAGTAGCTTAATAAATTAAGTACTTCCTGGTATGGTTTACTGTACTGGTAACTCCCCTAAAGAATCTGGATTGTGGTGAGGGAACAGAAAAAAGGCTCATTAGGACCTGCACTTACGAAGGGGGTAGGCAGCTGTATATCAGCGAGTAAACCTTCTGAGAATAAAAAACAGCTGGAGCTTGTTAAGGTAATTACACAGGGGAAAGGGATAATGTACTGGGAACTCCTCAGAAGAATCTAATTTGTGGTGAGGGCAGAGAGATAAAAGCTCATTTAGGAACGACATGAACATGCTGCGTAGGTAGCTGTTTATCAGTAAATATCTCCACTGAGATTAAGAAAAGCAGTAGCTTAATAAATTAAGTACTTCCTGGTATGGTTACTGTACTGGTAACTCCCCAAAAGAATCTGGATTGTGGTGAGGGAACAGAGAAAAAAGCTCATTTAGGACCTGCACTTACGAAGGGGGTAGGCAGCTGTATATCAGGGAGTAAACCTTCTGAGAATAAAAAACAGCTGGAGCTTGTTAAGGTAATTACACAGGGGACAGGATAGTGTACTGGGAACTCCTCAGAAGAATCTGATTTGTGTTGAGGGCAGAGAGATAAAAGCTCATTTAGGAACGACATGAACATGATGCGTAGGTAGCTGTTTATCAGTAAATATCTCCACTGAGATTAAGAAAAGCAGTAGCTTAATAAATTAAGTACTTCCTGTATGGTTACTGTACTTGTAACTCCCCAAAAGAATCTGGATTGTGGTGAGGGAACAGAGAAAAAAGCTCATTTAGGACCTGCACTTACGAAGGGGGTAGGCAGCTGTATATCAGGGAGTAAACCTTCTGAGAATAAAACAGCTGAGCTTGTTAAGGTAATTACACATCAGGGGGAAAGGATAATGTACTGGGAACTCCTCAGAAGAATCTGATTTGTGGTGAGGGCAGAGAGATAAAAGCTCATTTAGGAACGACATGAACATGCTGCGTAGGTAGCTGTTTATCAGTAAATATCTCCACTGAGATTAAGAAAAGCAGTAGCTTAATAAATTAAGTACTTCCTGGTATGGTTACTGTACTGGTAACTCCCCAAAAGAATCTGGATTGTGGTGAGGGAACAGAGAAAAAAGCTCATTTAGGACCTGCACTTACGAGGGGGTAGGCAGCTGTATATCAGGGAGTAAACCTTCTGAGAATAAAAACAGCTGGAGCTTGTTAAGGTAATTACACAGGGGAAAGGATAATGTACTGGGAACTCCTCAGAAGAATCTGATTTGTGGTGAGGGCAGAGAGATAAAAGCTCATTAAGAAGGACATGAACATGCTGCGTAGGTAGCTGTTTATCAGTAAATATCTCCACTGAGATTAAGAAAAGCAGTAGCTTAATAAATTAAGTTACTTCCTGGTATGGTTACTGTACTGGTAACTCCCCAAAAGAATCTGGATTGTGGTGAGGGAACAGAGAAAAAAGCTCATTTAGGACCTGCACTTACGAAGGGGGTAGGCAGCTGTATATCAGGGAGTAAACCTTCTGAGAATAAAAACAGCTGGAGCTTGTTAAGGTAATTACACAGGGGAAAGGATAATGTACTGGGAACTCCTCAGAAGAATCTGATTTGTGGTGAGGGCAGAGAGATAAAAGCTCATTTAGGAACGACATGAACATGCTGCGTAGGTAGCTGTTTATCAGTAAATATCTCCACTGAGATTAAGAAAAGCAGTAGCTTAATAAATTAAGTACTTCCTGTATGGTTACTGTACTGGTAACTCCCCAAAAGAATCTGGATTTTGGTGAGGGAACAGAGAAAAAAGCTCATTTAGGACCTGCACTTACGAAGGGGGTAGGCAGCTGTAAATCAGGGAGTAAACCTTCTGAGAATAAAAACAGCTGGAGCTTGTTAAGGTAATTACACAGGGGGAAAGGATAATGTACTGGGAACTCCTCAGAAGAATGTGATTTGTGGTGAGGGCAGAGAGATAAAAGCTCATTTAGGAACGACATGAACATGCTGCGTAGGTAGCTGTTTATCAGTAAATATCTCCACTGAGATTAAGAAAAGCAGTAGCTTAATAAATTAAATACTTCCTGGTATGGTTACTGTACTGGTAACTCCCCAAAAGAATCTGGATTGTGGTGAGGGAACAGAGAAAAAAGCTCATTTAGGACCTGCACTTACGAAGGGGGTAGGCAGCTGTATATCAGGGAGTAAACCTTCTGAGAATAAAAACAGCCGGGAGCTTGTTAAGGTAATTACATAGGGGAAAGTTTAATATACTGGGAACTCCTCAGAAGAATCTGATTTGTGGGTGAGGGCAGAGAGATAAAAGCTCATTTAGGAACGACATGAACATGCTGCGTAGGTAGCTGTTTATCAGTAAATATCTCCACTGAGATTAAGAAAAGCAGTAGCTTAATAAATTAATTACTTCCTGGTATGGTTACTGTACTGGTAACTCCCCAAAAGAATCTGGATTGTGGTGAGGGAACTGAGAAAAAAAGCTGATTTAGGACCTGCACTTACGAAGGGGGTAGGCAGCTGTATATCAGGGAGTAAACCTTCTGAGAATAAAAACAGCTGGAGCTTGTTAAGGTAATTACACAGGGGAAAGGATAATGTACTGGGAACTCCCCTGAGAAGAATCTGATTTGTGGTGAGGGCAGAGAGATAAAAGCTCATTTAGGAACGACATGAACATGCTGCGTAGGTAGCTGTTTATCAGTAAATATCTCCACTGAGATTAAGAAAAGCAGTAGCTTAATAAATTAAGTACTTCCTGGTATGGTTACTGTACGGGTAAGTCCCCAAAAGAATCTGGATTGTGGTGAGGGAACAGAGAAAAAAGCTCATTTAGACCTGCACTTACGAAGGGGGTAGGCAGATGTATGTCAGGGAGTAAACCTTCTGAGAATAAAAACAGCTGGAGCTTGTTAAGGGTAATTACACAGGGGAAAGGATAATGTACTGGGAACTCCTCAGAAGAATCTGATTTGTGGTGAGGGCAGAGAGATAAAAGCTCATTTAGGAACGACATGAACATGCTGCGTAGGTAGCTGTATATCAGTAAATATCTCCACTGAGATTAAGAAAAGCAGTAGCTTAATAAATTAAGTACTTCCTGGTAATGGTTACTGTACTGGTAACTCCCCAAAAGAATCTGGATTGTGGTGAGGGAATAGAGAAAAAAAGCTCATTTAGGACCTGCACTTACGAAGGGGGTAGGCAGCTGTATATCAGGGAGTAAACCTTCCTGAGAATAAAAACAGCTGGAGCTTGTTAAGGTAATTACACAGGGGAAGGATAATGTACTGGGAACTCCTCAGAAGAATCTGATTTGTGGTGAGGGCAGAGAGATAAAAGCTCATTTAGGAACGACATGAACATGCTGCGTAGGTAGCTGTTTATCAGTAAATATCTCCACTGAGATTAAGAAAAGCAGTAGCTTAATAAATTAAGTACTTCCTGGTATGGTTACTGTACTGGTAACTCCCCAAAAGAATCTGGATTTTGGTGAGGGAACAGAGAAAAAAGCTCATTTAGGACCTGCACTTACGAAGGGGGTAGGCAGCTGTATATCAGGGAGGAAACCTTCTGAGAATAAAAACAGCTGGAGCTTGTTAAGGTAATTACACAGGGGAAGGATAATGCACTGGGAACTCCTCAGAAGAATCTAATTTGTGGTGAGGGCAGAGAGATAAAAGCTCATTTAGGAACGACATGAACATGCTGCGTAGGTAGCTGTTTATCAGTAAATATCTCCACTGAGATTAAGAAAAGCAGTAGCTTAATAAATTAAGTACTTCCTGGTATGGTTTACTGTACTGGTAACATCCCCAAAAGAATCTGGATTGTGGTGAGGGAACAGAGAAAAAAGCTCATTTAGGACCTGCACTATGAAGGGGGGTAGGCAGCTGAATATCAGGGAGTAAACCTTCTGAGAATAAAAACAGCTGGAGCCTGTTAAGGTAATTACACAGGGGACAGGATAGTGTACTGGGAACTCCTCAGAAGAATCTGATTTGTGTTGAGGGCAGAGAGATAAAAGCTCATTAGGAACGACATGAACATGATGCGTAGGTAGCTGTTTATCAGTAAATATCTCCACTGAGATTAAGAAAAGCAGTAGCTTAATAAATTAAGTACTTCCTGGTATGGTTACTGTACTTGTAACTCCCCAAAAGAATCTGGATTGTGGTGAGGGAACAGAGAAAAAAGCTCATTTAGGACCTGCACTTACGAAGGGGGGTAGGCAGCTGTATATCAGGGAGTAAACCTTCTGAGAATAAAAACAGCTGGAGCTTGTTAAGGTAATTACAGCGGGAAAGGATAATGTACTGGGAACTCCTCAGAAGAATCTGATTTGTGGTGAGGGCAGAGAGATAAAAGCTCATTTAGGAACGACATGAACATGCTGCGTAGGTAGCTGTTTATCAGTAACTATCTCCACTGAGATTAAGAAAAGCAGTAGCTTAATAAATTAAGTACTTCCTGGTATGGTTACTGTACTGGTAACTCCCCAAAAGAATCTGGATTGTGGTGAGGGAACAGAGAAAAAAGCTCATTTAGGACCTGCACTTACGAAGGGGGTAGGCAGCTGTATATCAGGGAGTAAACCTTCTGAGAATAAAAACAGCTGGAGCTTGTTAAGGTAATTACACAGGGGAAAGGATAATGTACTGGGAACTCTCAGAAGAATCTGATTTGTGGTGAGGGCAGAGAGATAAAAGCTCATTAAGAAGGGACATGAACATGCTGCGTAGGTAGCTGTTTATCAGTAAATATCTCCACTGAGATTAAGAAAAGGAGTAGCTTAATAAATTAAGTACTTCCTGGTATGGTTACTGTACTGGTAACTCCCCAAAAGAATCTGGATTGTGGTGAGGGAACAGAGAAAAAAGCTCATTTAGGACCTGCACTTACGAAAGGGGGTAGGCAGCTGTATATCAGGGAGTAAACCTTCTGAGAAATAAAAACAGCTGGAGCTTGTTAAGGTAATTACACAGGGGGAAAGGATAATGTACTGGGAACTCCTCAGAAGAATCTGATTTGTGGGTGAGGGCAGAGAGATAAAAGCTCATTTAGGAACGACATGAACATGCTGCGTAGGTAGCTGTTTATCAGTAAATATCTCCACTGAGATTAAGAAAAGCAGTAGCTTAATAAATTAAGTACATCCTGGTATGGTTAATATACTGGTAACTCCCCCGAAAGAATCTGGAATGTGGTGAGGGAACAGAGAAAAAAGCGCATTAAGGACCTGCACTTACGAAGGGGGTAGGCAGCTGTATATCAGGGATTAAACCTTCTGAGAATAAAAACAGCTGAAGATTGTTAAGGTAATTACACAGGGGAAAGGATAATGTACTGGGAACTCCTCAGAAGAATCTGATTATGGTGGTGAGGGCAGAGAGATAAAAGCTAATTTAGGAACACCATGAACATGCTGCTTAGGTAGCTGTTTACCAGTAAATATCTCCACTGAGATTAAGAAAAGCAGTACCTTAATAAATTAAGTACTTCCTGGTATGGTTACTGTACTGGTAACTCCCCAAAAGAATCTGGATTGTGGTGAGGGAACAGAGAAAATAGCTCATTTAGGACCTGCACTTACGAAGGGGTTTAGGCAGCTGTATATCACGGAGTAAACCCTTCTGAGAATAAAAACAGCTGGAGCTTGTTAAGGTAATTACACAGGGGAAAGGATAATGTACTGGGAACTCCTCAGAAGATTCTGATTTGTGGTGAGGGCAGAGAGATAAAAGCTCATTTAGGAACGACATGAACATGCTGCGTAGGTAGCTGTTTATCAGTAAATATCTCCACTGAGATTAAGAAAAGCAGTAGCTTAATAAATTAAGTACTTCCTGGTATGGTTACTGTACTGGTAACTCCCCAAAAGAATCTGGATTGTGGTGAGGGAACAGAGAAAAAACCTCATTTAGGACCTGCACTTACGAAGGGGGTAGGCAGCTGTATATCAGGGAGTAAACCTTCTGAGAATAAAAACAGCTGGAGCTTGTTAAGGTAATTACACAGAGGAAAGGATAATGTACTGGGAACTCCTCAGAAGTATCTGATTTGCCGTGAGGGAGAGAGATAAAAGCTCATTTAGGAACGACTTGAACATGCTGCGTAGGTAGCTGTTTATCAGTAAATATCTCCACTGAGATTAAGAAAGCAGTAGCTTAATAAATTAAGAACTTCCTGGTATGGTTACTGTACTGGTAACTCCCCAAAAAGAATCTGGATTAGTGGTGAGGGAACAGAGAAGAAAAGCTCATTTAGGACCTGCACTTACGAAGGGGGTAGGCAGCTGTATATCAGGGAGTAAAACCTTCTGAGAATAAAAACAGCTGGAGCTTGTTAAGGTAATTACACAGGGGAAAGGATAATGTACTGGGAACTCCTCAGAAGAATCTGATTTGTGGTGAGGGCAGAGAGATAAAAGCTCATTTAGGAACGACATGAACATGCTGCGTAGGTAGCTGTTTATCAGTAAATATCTCCACTGAGATTAAGAAAAGCAGTAGCTTAATAAATTAAGTACATCCTGGTATGGTTAATATACTGGTAACTCCCGAAAGAATCTGGAATGTGGTGAGGGAACAGAGAAAAAAGCGCATTAAGGACCTGCACTTACGAAGGGGGTAGGCAGCTGTATATCAGGGATTAAACCTTCTGAGAATAAAAACAGCTGAAGATTGTTAAGGTAATTACACAGGGGAAAGGATAATGTACTGGGAACTCCTCAGAAGAATCTGATTTGTGGTGAGGGCAGAGAGATAAAAGCTAATTTAGGAACACCATGAACATGCTGCTTAGGTAGCTGTTTACCAGTAAATATCTCCACTGAGATTAAGAAAAGCAGTACCTTAATAAATTAAGTACTTCCTGGTATGGTTACTGTACTGTAACTCCCCAAAAGAATCTGGATTGTGGTGAGGGAACAGAGAAAATAGCTCATTTAGGACCTGCACTTACGAAGGGGTTAGGCAGCTGTATATCACGGAGTAAACCTTCTGAGAATAAAAACAGCTGGAGCTTGTTAAGGTAATTACACAGGGGAAAGGATAATGTACTGGGAACTCCTCAGAAGATTCTGATTTGTGGTGAGGGCAGAGAGATAAAAGCTCATTTAGGAACGACATGAACATGCTGCGTAGGTAGCTGTTTATCAGTAAATATCTCCACTGAGATTAAGAAAAGCAGTAGCTTAATAAATTAAGTACTTCCTGGTATGGTTACTGTACTGGTAACTCCCCAAAAGAATCTGGATTGTGGTGAGGGAACAGAGAAAAACCTCATTTAGGACCTGCACTTACGAAGGGGGTAGGCAGCTGTATATCAGGGAGTAAACCTTCTGAGAATAAAAACAGCTGGAGCTTGTTAAGGTAATTACACAGAGGAAAGGATAATGTACTGGGAACTCCTCAGAAGTATTCGATTTGCCGTGAGGGGAGGAGAGATAAAAGCTCATTTAGGAACGACATGAACATGCTGCGTAGGTAGCTGTTTATCAGTAAATATCTCCACTGAGATTAAGAAAAGCAGTAGCTTAATAAATTAAGAACTTCCTGGTATGGTTACTGTACTGGGTAACTCCCCAAAAGAATCTGGATTGTGGTGAGGGAACAGAGAAAAAAAGCTCATTTAGGACCTGCACTTACGAAGGGGGGTAGGCAGCTGTATATCAGGGAGTAAACCTTCTGAGAATAAAAACAGCTGGAGCTTGTTAAGGTAATTACACAGGGGAAAGGATAATGTACTGGGAACTCCTCAGAAGAATCTGATTTGTGGTGAGGGCAGAGAGATAAAAGCTCATTTAGGAACGACATGAACATGCTGCGTAGGTAGCTGTTTATCAGTAAATATCTTCACTGAGATTAAGAAAAGCAGTAGCTTAATAAATTAAGTACTTCCTGGTATGGTTACTGTACTGTAACTCCCCAAAAGAATCTGGATTGTGGTGAGAGAACAGAGAAAAAAGCTCATTTAGGACCTGCACTTACGAAGGGGGTAGGTAGCTGTATATCAGGGAGTAAACCTTCTGAGAATAAAAACAGCTGGAGCTTGTTAAGGTAATTACACAGGGGAAAGGATAATGTACTGGAACTCCTCAGAAGAATCTGATTGTGGTGAGGGCAGAGAGATAAAAGCTCATTTAGGAACGACATGAACATGCTGCGTAGGTAGCTGTTTATCAGTAAATATCTCCACTGAGATTAGAAAAGCAGTAGCTTAATAAATTAAGTACTTCCTGGTATGTTACTGTACTGGTAACTCCCCAAAAGAATCTGGATTGTGGTGAGGAACAGAGAAAAAAAGCTCATTTAGGACCTGCACTTACGAAGGGGGTAGGCAGCTGTTTATCAGGGAGTAAACCTTCTCAGAATAAAAACAGCTGGAGCTTGTTCAGGTAATTACACAGGGGAACGGAATGTACTGGGAACTCCTCAGAAGAATCTAATTTGTGGTGAGGGCAGAGAGATAAAAGCTCATTTAGGAACGACATGAACATGCTGCGTAGGTAGCTGTTTATCGGTAAATATCTCCACTGAGATTAAGAAAAGCAGTAGCTTAATAAATTAAGTAATTCCTGGTATGGTTACTGTACTGGTAACTTCCCCAAAAGAATCTGGATTGTGGTGAGGGTACAGAGAAAAAAGCTCATTTAGGACCTGCACTACGAAGGGGGTAGGCAGCTGTATATCAGGGAGTAAACCTTCTGAGAATAAAAACAGCTGGAGCTTGTTAAGGTAATTACACAGGGGAGGAGGATAATGTACTGGGAACTCCTCCGAAGAATCTGATTTGTGGTGAGGGGAGAGAGATAAAAGCTCATTTAGGAACGACATGAACATGCTGCGTAGGTAGCTGTTTATCAGTGAATATCTCCACTGAGATTAAGAAAAGCAGTAGATTAATAAATTAAGTACTTCCTGGTATGGTTACTGTACTGGTAACTCCCCAAAAGTATCTGGATTGTGGTGAGGGAACAGAGAAAAAAAGCTCATTTAGGACCTGCACTTACGAAGGGAGTAGGCAACTGTATATCAGGGAGTAAACCTTCTGAGAATAAAAACAGCTGGAGCTTGTTAAGGTAATTACACAGGGGAAAGGATAATGTACTGGGAACTCCTCAGAAGAATCTGATTTGTGGTGAGGGCAGAGAGATAAAAAGCTCATTTAGGAACGACATGAACATGCTGCGTAGGTAGCTGTTTATCAGTAAATATCTCCACTGAGATTAAGAAAAGCAGTAGCTTAATAAATTAAGTACTTCCTGGTATGGTTACTGTACTGGTAACTCCCCAAAAGAATCTGGATTGTGGTGAGGGAACAGAGAAAATAGCTCATTAGGACCTGCACTTACGAAGGGGTTAGGCAGCTGTATATCAGGGAGTAAACCTTCTGAGAATAAAAACAGCTGGAGCTTGTTAAGGTAATTACACAGAGGAAAGGATAATGTACTGGGAAACTCCTCAGAAGTATCTGATTTGCCGTGAGGGGAGAGAGATAAAAGCTCATTAGGAACGACATGAACATGCTGCGTAGGT
>NW_025956387.1:0-42749 GCF_023159225.1 Perognathus longimembris pacificus | reverse complement strand
AGTGGAGATATTTACTGATAAACAGCTACCTACGCAGCATGTTCATGTCGTTCCTAAATGAGCTTTTATCTCTCTGCCCTCACCACAAATCAGATTCTTCTGAGGAGTTCCCAGTACATTATCCTTTCCCCTGTGTAATTACCTTAAGAAGCTCCAGCTGTTTTTATTCTCAGAAGGTTTACTCCCTGATATACAGCTGCCTACCCCCTTCGTAAGTGCAGGTCCTAAATGAGCTTTTTTCTCTGTTCCCTCCCCACAATCCAGATTCTTTTGGGGAGTTACCAGTACAGTAACCATACCAGGAAGTACTTAATTTATTAAGCTACTGCTTTTCTTAATCTCAGTGGAGATATTTACTGATAAACTGCTACCTACACAGCATGTTCATGTCGTTCCTAAATGAGCTTTTATCTCTATGCCCTCACCACAAATCAGATTCTTCTGAGGAGTTCCCAGTACATTATCCTTTCCCCTGTGTAATTACGTTAACAAGATCCAGCTGTTTTTATTGTCAGAAGGTTTACTCCCTGATATACAGCTGCCTACCCCCTTCGTAAGTGCAGGTCCTAAATGAGCTTTTTTCTCTGTTCGCTCACCACAATCCAGATTCTTTTGGGGAGTTACCAGTACAGTAACCATACCAGGAAGTACTTAATTTATTAAGCTACTGCTTTTCTTAATCTCAGTGGAGATATTTACTGATAAACAGCTACCTACGCAGCATGTTCATGTCGTTCCTAAATGAGCTTTTATCTCTCTGCCCTCACCACAAATCAGATTCTTCTGAGGAGTTCCCAGTACATTATCCTTTCCCCTGTGTAATTACCTTAACAAGCTCCAGCTGTTTTTATTCTCAGAAGGTTTACTCCCTGATATACAGCTGCCTACCCCCTTTGTAAGTGCAGGTCCTAAATGAGCTTTATCTCTGTTCCCTCACCACAATCCAGATTCTTTTGGGGAGTTACCAGTACAGTAACCATACCAGGAAGTACTTAATTTATTAAGCTACTGCTTTTCTTAATCTCAGTGGAGATATTTACTGATAAACAGCTACCTACGCAGCATGTTCATGTCGTTCCTAAATGAGCTTTTATCTCTCTGCCCTCACCACAAATCAGATTCTTCTGAGGAGTTCCCAGTACATTATCCTTTCCCCTGTGTAATTACCTTAACAAGCTCCAGCTGTTTTTATTCTCAGAAGGTTTACTCCCTGATATACAGCTGCCTACCCCCTTCGTAAGTGCAGGTCCTAAATGAGCTTTTTTCTCTGTTCCCTCACCACAATCCAGATTCTTTTGGGGAGTTACCAGTACAGTAACCATACCAGGAAGTACTTAATTTATTAAGCTACTGCTTTTCTTAATCTCAGTGGAGATATTTACTGATAAACAGCTACCTACGCAGCATGTTCATGTCGTTCCTATATGAGCTTTTATCTCTCTGCCCTCACCACAAATCAGATTCTTCGAAGGAGTTCCCAGTACATTATCCTTTCCCCTGTGTAATTACCTTAACAAGCTCCAGCTGATTTTATTCTCAGAAGGTTTACTCCCTGATATACAGCTGCCTACCCCCTTCGTAAGTGCAGGTCCTAAATGAGCTTTTTTCTCTGTTCCCTCACCACAATCCAGATTATTTGGGGAGTTACCAGTACAGTAACCATACCAGGAAGTACTTAATTTATAAGCTACTGCTTTTCTTAATCTCAGTCGAGATATTTACTGATAAACAGCTACCTACGCAGCATGTTCATGTCGTTCCTAAACGAGCTTTTATCTCTCTGCCCTCACCACAAATCAGATTCTTCTGAGGAGTTCCCAGTACATTATCCTTTCCCCTGTGTAATTACCTTAACAAGCTCCAGCTGTTTTTATTCTCAGAAGGTTTACTCCCTGATATACAGCTGCCTACCCCCCTTCGTAAGTGCAGGTCCTAAATCAGCTTTTTTCTCTGTTCCCTCACCACAATCCAGATTCTTTTGGGGAGTTACCAGTACAGTAACCATACCAGGAAGTACTTAATTTATTAAGCTACTGCTTTTCTTAATCTCAGTGGAGATATTTACTGATAAACAGCTACCTACGCAGCATGTTCATGTCGTTCCTAAATGAGCTTTTATCTCTCTGCCCTCACCACAAATCAGATTCTTCTGAGGAGTTCCCAGTACATTATCCTTTCCCCTGTGTAATTACCTTAACAAGCTCCAGCTGTTTTTATTCTCAGAAGGTTTACTCCCAGATATACAGCTGCCTACCCCCTTCGTAAGTGCAGGTCCTAAATGAGCTTTTTTCTCTGTTCCCTCACCACAATCCAGATTCTTTTGGGGAGTTACCAGTACAGTAACCATACCAGGAAGTACTTAATTTATTAAGCTACTGCTTTTCTTCATCTCAGTGGAGATATTTACTGATAAACAGCTACCTACGCAGCATGTTCATGTCGTTCCTAAATGAGCTTTTATCTCTCTGCCCTCACCACAAATCAGATTCTTCTGAGGAGTTCCCAGTACATTATCCTTTCCCCTGTGTAATTACCTTAACAAGCTCCAGCTGATTTTATTCTCAGAAGGTTTACTCCCTGATATACAGCTGCCCTACCCCCTTCGTAAGTGCAGGTCCTAAATGAGCTTTTTTCTCTGTTCCCTCACCACAATCCAGATTCTTTTGGGGAGTTACCACTACAGTAACCATTCCAGGAAGTTCTTAATTTATTAAGCTACTGCTTTTCTTAATCTCAGTGGAGATATTTACTGATAAACAGCTACCTACGCAGCATGTTCATGTCGTTCGTAAATGAGCTTTTATATCTCTGCCCTCACCACAAATCAGATTCTTCTGAGGAGTTCCCAGTACATTATCCTTTCCCCTGTATAATTACCTTAACAAGCTCCAGCTGTTTTTATTCTCAGAAGGTTTACTCCCTGATATACAGCTGCCTACCCCCTTCGTAAGTGCCGGTCCTAAATGAGCTTTTTTCTCTGTTCCCTCACCACAATCCAGATTCTTTTGGGGAGTTACCAGTACAGTAACCATACCAGGAAGTTCTTAATTTATTAAGCTACTGCTTTTCTTAATCTCAGTGGAGATATTTACTGATAAACAGCTACCTACGCAGCATGTTCATGTCGTTCCTAAATGAGCTTTTATCTCTCTGCCCTCACCACAAATCAGATTCTTCTGAGGAGTTCCCAGTACATTATCCTTTCCCCTGTGTAATTACCTTAACAAGCTCCAGCTGTTTTTATTCTCAGAAGGTTTACTCCCTGATATACAGCTGCCTACCCCCTTCGTATGTGCAGGTCCTAAATGAGCTTTTTTCTCTGTTCCCTAACCACAATCCAGATTCTTTTGGGGAGTTACCAGTACAGTAACCATACCAGGAAGTACTTAATTTCTTAAGCTACTGCTTTTCTTAATCTCAGTGGAGATATTTACTGATAAACAGCTACCTACGCAGCATGTTCATGTCGTTCCTAAATGAGCTTTTATCTCTCTGCCCTCACCACAAATCAGATTCTTCTGAGGAGTTCCCAGTACATTATCCTTTCCCCTGTGTAATTACCTTAACAAGCTCCAGCTGTTTTTATTCTCAGAAGGTTTACTCCCTGATATACAGCTGCCTACCCCCTTCGTAAGTGCAGGTCCTAAATGAGCTTTTTCTCTGTTCCCTCACCACAATCCAGATTCTTTTGGGGAGTTACCAGTACAGTAACCATACCAGGAAGTACTTAATTTATTAAGCTACTGCTTTTCTTAATCTCAGTGGAGATATTTACTGATAAACAGCTACCTACGCAGCATGTTCATGTCGTTCCTAAATGAGCTTTTATCTCTCTGCCCTCACCACAAATCAGATTCTTCTGAGGAGTTCCCAGTACATTATCCTTTCCCCTGTGTAATTACCTTAACAAGCTCCAGCTGTTTTTATTCTCAGAAGGTTTACTCCCTGATATACAGCTGCCTACCCCCTTCGTAAGTGCAGGTCCTAAATGAGCTTTTTTCTCTGTTCCCTCACCACAATCCAGATTCTTTTGGGGAGTTACCAGTACATTAACCATACCAGGAAGTTCTTAATTTATTAAGCTACTGCTTTTCTTAATCTCAGTGGAGATATTTACTGATAAACAGCTACCTACGCAGCATGTTCATGTCGTTCCTAAATGAGCTTTTATCTCTCTGCCCTCACCACAAATCAGATTCTTCTGAGGAGTTCCCAGTACATTATCCTTTCCCCTGTGTAATTACCTTAACAAGCTCCAGCTGTTTTTATTCTCAGAAGGTTTACTCCCTGATATACAGCTGCCTACCCCCTTCGTAAGTGCAGGTCCTAAATGAGCTTTTTTCTCTGTTCCCTCACCACAATCCAGATTCTTTTGGAGAGTTACCAGTACAGTAACCATACCAGGAAGTACTTAATTTATTAAGCTACTGCTTTTCTTAATCTCAGTGGAGATATTTACTGATAAACAGCTACCTACGCAGCATGTTCATGTCGTTCCTAAATGAGCTTTTATCTCTCTGCCCTCACCACAAATCAGATTCTTCTGAGGAGTTCCCAGTACATTATCCTTTCCCCTGTGTAATTACCTTAACAAGCTCCAGCTGTTTTTATTCTCAGAAGGTTTACTCCCTGATATACAGCTGCCTACCCCCTTCGTAAGTGCAGTCCTAAATGAGCTTTTTTCTCTGTTCCCTCCCCACAATCCAGATTCTTTTGGGGAGTTACCAGTACAGTAACCATACCAGGAAGTACTTAATTTATTAAGCTACTGCTTTTCTTAATCTCAGTGGAGATATTTACTGATAAACTGCTACCTACACAGCATGTTCATGTCGTTCCTAAATGAGCTTTTATCTCTATGCCCTCACCACAAATCAGATTCTTCTGAGGAGTTCCCAGTACATTATCCTTTCCCCTGTGTAATTACGTTAACAAGATCCAGCTGTTTTTATTGTCAGAAGGTTTACTCCCTGATATACAGCTGCCTACCCCCTTCGTAAGTGCAGGTCCTAAATGAGCTTTTTTCTCTGTTCGCTCACCACAATCCAGATTCTTTTGGGGAGTTACCAGTACAGTAACCATACCAGGAAGTACTTAATTTATTAAGCTACTGCTTTTCTTAATCTCAGTGGAGATATTTACTGATAAACAGCTACCTACGCAGCATGTTCATGTCGTTCCTAAATGAGCTTTTATCTCTCTGCCCTCACCACAAATCAGATTCTTCTGAGGAGTTCCCAGTACATTATCCTTTCCCCTGTGTAATTACCTTAACAAGCTCCAGCTGTTTTTATTCTCAGAAGGTTTACTCCCTGATATACAGCTGCCTACCCCCTTCGTAAGTGCAGGTCCTAAATGAGCTTTTTTCTCTGTTCCCTCACCACAATCCAGATTCTTTTGGGGAGTTACCAGTACAGTAACCATACCAGGAAGTACTTAATTTATTAAGCTACTGCTTTTCTTAATCTCAGTGGAGATATTTACTGATAAACAGCTACCTACGCAGCATGTTCATGTCGTTCCTATATGAGCTTTTATCTCTCTGCCCTCACCACAAATCAGATTCTTCGAAGGAGTTCCCAGTACATTATCCTTTCCCTGTGTAATTACCTTAACAAGCTCCAGCTGATTTTATTCTCAGAAGGTTTACTCCCTGATATACAGCTGCCTACCCCCTTCGTAAGTGCAGGTCCTAAATGAGCTTTTTTCTCTGTTCCCTCACCACAATCCAGATTATTTGGGGAGTTACCAGTACAGTAACCATACCAGGAAGTACTTAATTTATTAAGCTACTGCTTTTCTTAATCTCAGTGGAGATATTTACTGATAAACAGCTACCTACGCAGCATGTTCATGTCGTTCCTAAACGAGCTTTTATCTCTCTGCCCTCACCACAAATCAGATCTTCTGAGGAGTTCCCAGTACATTATCCTTTCCCCTGTGTAATTACCTTAACAAGCTCCAGCTGTTTTTTATTCTCAGAAGGTTTACTCCCTGATATACAGCTGCCTACCCCCTTCGTAAGTGCAGGTCCTAAATCAGCTTTTTTCTCTGTTCCCTCACCACAATCCAGATTCTTTTGGGGAGTTACCAGTACAGTAACCATACCAGGAAGTACTTAATTTATTAAGCTACTGCTTTTCTTAATCTCAGTGGAGATATTTACTGATAAACAGCTACCTACGCAGCATGTTCATGTCGTTCCTAAATGAGCTTTTATCTCTCTGCCCTCACCACAAATCAGATTCTTCTGAGGAGTTCCCAGTACATTATCCTTTCCCCTGTGTAATTACCTTAACAAGCTCCAGCTGTTTTTATTCTCAGAAGGTTTACTCCCTGATATACAGCTGCCTACCCCCTTCGTAAGTGCAGGTCCTAAATGAGCTTTTTTCTCTGTTCCTCACCACAATCCAGATTCTTTTGGGGAGTTACCAGTACAGTAACCATACCAGGAAGTACTTAATTTATTAAGCTACTGCTTTTCTTCATCTCAGTGGAGATATTTACTGATAAACAGCTACCTACGCAGCATGTTCATGTCGTTCCTAAATGAGCTTTTATCTCTCTGCCCTCACCACAAATCAGATTCTTCTGAGGAGTTCCCAGTACATTATCCTTTCCCCTGTGTAATTACCTTAACAAGCTCCAGCTGATTTTATTCTCAGAAGGTTTACTCCCTGATATACAGCTGCCTACCCCCTTCGTAAGTGCAGGTCCTAAATGAGCTTTTTTCTCTGTTCCCTCACCACAATCCAGATTCTTTTGGGGAGTTACCACTACAGTAACCATTCCAGGAAGTACTTAATTTATTAAGCTACTGCTTTTCTTAATCTCAGTGGAGATATTTACTGATAAACAGCTACCTACGCAGCATGTTCATGTCGTTCCTAAATGAGCTTTTATCTCTCTGCCCTCACCACAAATCAGATTCTTCTGAGGAGTTCCCATTACATTATCCTTTCCCCTGTGTAATTACCTTAACCAGCTCCACCTGTTTTTATTCTCAGAAGGTTTACTCCCTGATATACAACTGCCTACCCCCTTCGTAAGTGCAGGTTCTAAATGAGCTTTTTTCTCTGTTCCCTCACCACAATTCAGATTCTTTTGGGGAGTTACCACTACAGTAACCATTCCAGGAAGTACTTAATTTATTAAGCTACTGCTTTTCTAAATCTCAGTGGAGATATTTACTGATAAACAGCTACCTACGCAGCATGTTCATGTCGTTCCTAAACGAGCTTTTATCTCTCTGCCCTCACCACAATACAGATTCTTCTGAGGACTTCCCAGTACATTATCCTTTCCCCTGTGTAATTACCTTAACAAGCTCCAGCTGTTTTTATTCTCAGAAGGTTTACTCCCTGATATACAGCTGCCTACCCCCTTCGTAAGTGCAGGTCCTAAATGAGCTTTTTTCTCTGTTCCCTCACCACAATCCAGATTCTTTTGGGGAGTTACCAGTACAGTAACCATACCAGAAAGTACTTAATTTATTAAGCTACTGCTTTTCTTAATCTCAGTGGAGATATTTACTGATAAACAGCTACCTACGCAGCATGTTCATGTCGTTCTTAAACGAGCTTTTATCTCTCTGCCCTCACCACAAATCAGATTCTTCTGAGGAGTTCCCAGTACATTATCCTTTCCCCTGTGTAATTACCTTAACAAGCTCCAGCTGTTTTTATTCTCAGAAGGTTTACTCCCTGATGTACAGCTGCCTACCCCCTTCGTAAGTGCAGGTCCTAAATGAGCTTTTTTCTCTGTTCCCTCACCACAATCCAGATTCTTTTGGGGAGTTACCAGTACAGTAACCATACCAGGAAGTACTTAATTTATTAAGCTACTGCTTTTCTTAATCTCAGTGGAGATATTTACTGATAAACAGCTACCTAGGCAGCATGTTCATGTCGTTCCTAAATGAGCTTTTATCTCTCTGCCCTCACCACGAATCAGATTCTTCTGAGGAGTTCCCTTTACATTATCCTTTCCCCTGTGTAATTACCTTAACAAGCTCCAGCTGTTTTTATTCTCAGAAGGTTTACTCCCTGATAAACAGCTGCCTACCCCCTTCGTAAGTGCAGGTCCTAAATGAGCTTTTTTCTCTGTTCCCTCACCACAATCCAGATTCTTTTGGGGAGTTACCAGTACAGTAACCATACCAGGAAGTACTTAATTTATTAAGCTACTGCTTTTCTTAATCTCAGTGGAGATATTTACTGATAAACAGCTACCTACGCAGCATGTTCATGTCGTTCCTAAATGAGCTTTTATCTCTCTGCCCTCACCACAAATCAGATTCTTCTGAGGAGTTCCCAGTACATTATCCTTTCCCCTGTGTAATTACCTTAACAAGCTCCAGCTGTTTTTTATTCTCAGAAGGTTTACTCCCTGATATACAGCTGCCTACCCCCTTCGTAAGTGCAGGTCCTAAATGAGCTTTTTTCTCTGTTTCCTCACCACAATCCAGATTCTTTTGGGGAGTTACCAGTACAGTAACCATACCAGGAAGTACTTAATTTATTAAGCTACTGCTTTTCTTAATCTCAGTGGAGATATTTACTGATAAACTGCTACCTACGCAGCATGTTCATGTCATTCCTAAATGAGCTTTTATCTCTCTGCCCTCACCACAAATCAGATTCTTCTGAGGAGTTCCCAGTACATTATCCTTTACCCTGTGTAATTACCTTAACAAGCTCCAGCTGTTTTTATTCTCAGAAGGTTTACTCCCTGATATACAGCTGCCTACCCCCTTCGTAAGTACAGGTCCTAAATGAGCTTTTTTCTCTGTTCCCTCACCACAATCCAGATTCTTTTGGGGAGTTACCAGTACAGTCACCATACCAGGAAGTACTTAATTTATTAAGCTACTGCTTTTCTTAATCTCAGTGGAGATATTTACTGATAAACAGCTACCTACGCAGCATGTTCATGTCGTTCCTAAATGAGCTTTTATCTCTCTGCCCTCACCACAAATCAGATTCTTCTGAGGAGTTCCCAGTACATTATCCTTTCCCCTGTGTAATTACCTTAACAAGCTCCAGCTGTTTTTATTCTCAGAAGGTTTACTCCCTGATATACAGCTGCCTACCCCCTTCGTAAGTACAGGTCCTAAATGAGCTTTTTTCTCTGTTCCCTCACCACAATCCAGATTCTTTTGGGGAGTTACCAGTACAGTCACCATACCAGGAAGTACTTAATTTATTAAGCTACTGCTTTTCTTAATCTCAGTGGAGATATTTACTGATAAACAGCTACCTACGCAGCATGTTCATGTCGTTCCTAAATGAGCTTTTATCTCTCTGCCCTCACCACAAATCAGATTCTTCTGAGGAGTTCCCAGTACATTATCCTTTCCCCTGTGTAATTACCTTAACAAGCTCCAGCTGATTTTATTCTCAGAAGGTTTACTCCCTGATATACAGCTGCCTACCCCCTTCGTAAGTGCAGGTCCTAAATGAGCTTTTTGCTCTGTTCCCTCACCACAATCCAGATTCTTTTGGGGAGTTACCAGTACAGTATCCATACCAGGAAGTACTTAATTTATTAAGCTACTGCTTTTCTTAATCTCAGTGGAGATATTTACTGATAAACAGCTACCTACGCAGCATGTTCATGTCGTTCCTAAATGAGCTTTTATCTCTCTGCCCTCACCACAAATCAGATTCTTCTGAGGAGTTCCCAGTACATTATCCTTTCCCCTGTGTAATTACCTTAACAAGCTCCAGCTGTTTTTATTCTCAGAAGGTTTACTCCCTGATATACAGCTGCCTACCCCCTTCGTAAGTGCAGGTCCTAAATGAGCTTTTTTCTCTGTTCCCTCACCACAATCCAGATTCTTTTGGGGAGTTACCAGTACAGTAACCATACCAGGAAGTACTTAATTTATTAACCTACTGCTTTTCTTAATCTCAGTGGAGATATTTTCTGATAAACAGCTACCTACGCAGCATGTTCATGTCGTTCCTAAATGAGCTTTTATCTCTCTGCCCTCACCACAAATCAGATTCTTCTGAGGAGTTCCCAGTACATTATCCTTTCCCCTGTGTAATTACCTTAACAAGCTCCAGCTGATTTTATTCTCAGAAGGTTTACTCCCTGATATACAGCTGCCTACCCCCTTCGTAAGTGCAGGTCCTAAATGAGCTTTTTTCTCTGTTCCCTCACCACAATCCAGATTATTTGGGGAGTTACCAGTACAGTAACCATACCAGGAAGTACTTAATTTATTAAGCTACTGCTTTTCTTAATCTCAGTCGAGATATTTACTGATAAACAGCTACCTACGCAGCATGTTCATGTCGTTCCTAAACGAGCTTTTATCTCTCTGCCCTCACCACAAATCAGATTCTTCTGAGGAGTTCCCAGTACATTATCCTTTCCCCTGTGTAATTACCTTAACAAGCTCCAGCTGTTTTTATTCTCAGAAGGTTTACTCCCTGATATACAGCTGCCTACCCCCTTCGTAAGTGCAGGTCCTAAATCAGCTTTTTTCTCTGTTCCCTCACCACAATCCAGATTCTTTTGGGGAGTTACCAGTACAGTAACCATACCAGGAAGTACTTAATTTATTAAGCTACTGCTTTTCTTAATCTCAGTGGAGATATTTACTGATAAACAGCTACCTATGCAGCATGTTCATGTCGTTCCTAAATGAGCTTTTATCTCTCTGCCCTCACCACAAATCAGATTCTTCTGAGGAGTTCCCAGTACATTATCCTTTCCCCTGTGTAATTACCTTAACAAGCTCCAGCTGTTTTTTATTCTCAGAAGGTTTACTCCGTGATATACAGCTGCCTACCCCCTTCGTAAGTGCAGGTCCTAAATGAGTTTTTTCTCTGTTTCCTCACCACAATCCAGATTCTTTTGGGGAGTTACCAGTACAGTAACCATACCAGGAAGTACTTAATTTATTAAGCTACTGCTTTTCTTAATCTCAGTGGAGATATTTACTGATAAACAGCTACCTACGCAGCATGTTCATGTCATTCCTAAATGAGCTTTTATCTCCCTGCCCTCAACACAAATCAGATTCTTCTGAGGAGTTCCCAGTACATTATCCTTTACCCTGTGTAATTACCTTAACAAGCTCCAGCTGTTTTTATTCTCAGAAGGTTTACTCCCTGATATACAGCTGCCTACCCCCTTCGTAAGTACAGGTCCTAAATGAGCTTTTTTCTCTGTTCCCTCACCACAATCCAGATTCTTTTGGGGAGTTACCAGTACAGTCACCATACCAGGAAGTACTTAATTTATTAAGCTACTGCTTTTCTTAATCTCAGTGGAGATATTTACTGATAAACAGCTACCTACGCAGCATGTTCATGTCGTTCCTAAATGAGCTTTTATCTCTCTGCCCTCAGCACAAATCAGATTCTTCTGAGGAGTTCCCAGTACATTATCCTTTCCCCTGTGTAATTACCTTAACAAGCTCCAGCTGATTTTATTCTCAGAAGGTTTACTCCCTGATATACAGCTGCCTACCCCCTTGGTAAGTGCAGGTCCTAAATGAGCTTTTTGCTCTGTTCCCTCACCACAATCCAGATTCTTTTGGGGAGTTACCAGTACAGTATCCATACCAGGAAGTACTTAATTTATTAAGCTACTGCTTTTCTTAATCTCAGTGGAGATATTTACTGATAAACAGCTACCTACGCAGCATGTTCATGTCGTTCCTAAATGAGCTTTTATCTCTCTGCCCTCACCACAAATGAGATTCTTCCGAGGAGTTCCCAGTACATTATCCTTTCCCCTGTGTAATTACCTTAACAAGCTCCAGCTGTTTTTATTCTCAGAAGGTTTACTCCCTGATATACAGCTGCCTACCCCCTTCGTAAGTGCAGGTCCTAAATGAGCTTTTTTCTCTGTTCCCTCACCACAATCCAGATTCTTTTGGGGAGTTCCCAGTACAGTAACCATACCAGGAAGTACTTAATTTATTAAGCTACTGCTTTTCTTCATCTCAGTGGAGACATTTACTGATAAACAGCTACCTACGCAGCCTGTTCATGTCGTTCCTAAATGAGCTTTTATCTCTCTGCCCTCACCACAAATCAGATTCTTCTGAGGAGTTCCCAGTACATTATCCTTTCCCCTGTGTAATTACCTTAACAAGCTCCAGCTGTTTTTATTCTCAGAAGGTTTACTCCCTGATATACAGCTGCCTACCCCCTTCGTAAGTGCAGGTCCTAAATGAGCTTTTTTCTCTGTTCCCTCACCACAATCCAGATTCTTTTGGGGAGTTACCAGTACAGTAACCATACCAGGAAGTACTTAATTTATTAAGCTACTGCTTTTCTTAATCTCAGTGGAGATATTTACTGATAAACAGCTACCTACGCAGCATGTTCATGTCGTTCCTAAATGAGCTTTTATCTCTCTGCCCTCACCACAAATCAGATTCTTCTGAGGAGTTCCCAGTACATTATCCTTTCCCCTGTGTAATTACCTTAACAAGCTCCAGCTGATTTTATTCTCAGAAGGTTTACTCCCTGATATACAGCTGCCTACCCCCTTCGTAAGTGCAGGTCCTAAATGAGCTTTTTTCTCTGTTCCCTCACCACAATCCAGATTATTTGGGGAGTTACCAGTACAGTAACCATACCAGGAAGTACTTAATTTATTAAGCTACTGCTTTTCTTAATCTCAGTCGAGATATTTACTGATAAACAGCTACCTACGCAGCATGTTCATGTCGTTCCTAAACGAGCTTTAATCTCTCTGCCCTCACCACAAATCAGATTCTTCTGAGGAGTTCCCAGTACATTATCCTTTCCCCTGTGTAATTACCTTAACAAGCTCCAGCTGTTTTTATTCTCAGAAGGTTTACTCCCTGATATACAGCTGCCTACCCCCTTCGTAATTGCAGGTCCTAAATCAGCTTTTTTCTCTGTTCCCTCACCACAATCCAGATTCTTTTGGGGAGTTACCAGTACAGTAACCATACCAGGAAGTACTTAATTTATTAAGCTACTGCTTTTCTTAATCTCAGTGGAGATATTTACTGATAAACAGCTACCTACGCAGCATGTTCATGTCGTTCCTAAATGAGCTTTTATCTCTCTGCCCTCAAAACAAATCAGATTCTTCTGAGGAGTTCCCAGTACATTATCCTTTCCCCTGTGTAATTACCTTAACAAGCTCCAGCTGTTTTTATTCTCAGAAGGTTTACTCCCTGATATACAGCTGCCTACCCCCTTCGTAAGTGCAGGTCCTAAATGAGCTTTTTTCTCTGTTCCCTCACCACAATCCAGATTCTTTTGGGGAGTTACCAGTACAGTAACCATACCAGGAAGTACTTAATTTATTAAGCTACTGCTTTTCTTCATCTCAGTGGAGATATTTACTGATAAACAGCTACCTACGCAGCATGTTCATGTCGTTCCTAAATGAGCTTTTATCTCTCTGCCCTCACCACAAATCAGATTCTTCTGAGGAGTTCCCAGTACATTATCCTTTCCCCTGTGTAATTACCTTAACAAGCTCCAGCTGATTTTATTCTCAGAAGGTTTACTCCCTGATATACAGCTGCCTACCCCCTTCGTAAGTGCAGGTCCTAAATGAGCTTTTTTCTCTGTTCCCTCACCACAATCCAGATTCTTTTGGGGAGTTACCACTACAGTAACCATTCCAGGAAGTACTTAATTTATTAAGCTACTGCTTTTCTTAATCTCAGTGGAGATATTTACTGATAAACAGCTACCTACGCAGCATGTTCATGTCGTTCCTAAATGAGCTTTTATCTCTCTGCCCTCACCACAAATCAGATTCTTCTGAGGAGTTCCCATTACATTATCCTTTCCCCTGTGTAATTACCTTAACCAGCTCCACCTGTTTTTATTCTCAGAAGGTTTACTCCCTGATATACAACTGCCTACCCCCTTCGTAAGTGCAGGTCCTAAATGAGCTTTTTTCTCTGTTCCCTCACCACAATTCAGATTCTTTTGGGGAGTTACCACTACAGTAACCATTCCAGGAAGTACTTAATTTATTAAGCTACTGCTTTTCTTAATCTCAGTGGAGATATTTACTGATAAACAGCTACCTACGCAGCATGTTCATGTCGTTCCTAAACGAGCTTTTATCTCTCTGTCCTCACCACAATACAGATTCTTCTGAGGACTTCCCAGTACATTATCCTTTCCCCTGTGTAATTACCTTAACAAGCTCCAGCTGTTTTTATTCTCAGAAGGTTTACTCCCTGATATACAGCTGCCTACCCCCTTCGTAAGTGCAGGTCCTAAATGAGCTTTTTTCTCTGTTCCCTCACCACAATCCAGATTCTTTTGGGGAGTTACCAGTACAGTAACCATACCAGAAAGTACTTAATTTATTAAGCTACTGCTTTTCTTAATCTCAGTGGAGATATTTACTGATAAACAGCTACCTACGCAGCATGTTCATGTCGTTCTTAAACGAGCTTTTATCTCTCTGCCCTCACCACAAATCAGATTCTTCTGAGGAGTTCCCAGTACATTATCCTTTCCCCTGTGTAATTACCTTAACAAGCTCCAGCTGTTTTTATTCTCAGAAGGTTTACTCCCTGATGTACAGCTGCCTACCCCCTTCGTAAGTGCAGGTCCTAAATGAGCTTTTTTCTCTGTTCCCTCACCACAATCCAGATTCTTTTGGGGAGTTACCAGTACAGTAACCATACCAGGAAGTACTTAATTTATTAAGCTACTGCTTTTCTTAATCTCAGTGGAGATATTTACTGATAAACAGCTACCTAGGCAGCATGTTCATGTCGTTCCTAAATGAGCTTTTATCTCTCTGCCCTCACCACGAATCAGATTCTTCTGAGGAGTTCCCAGTACATTATCCTTTCCCCTGTGTAATTACCTTAACAAGCTCCAGCTGTTTTTATTCTCAGAAGGTTTACTCCCTGATAAACAGCTGCCTACCCCCTTCGTAAGTGCAGGTCCTAAATGAGCTTTTTTCTCTGTTCCCTCACCACAATCCAGATTCTTTTGGGGAGTTACCAGTACAGTAACCATACCAGGAAGTACTTAATTTATTAAGCTACTGCTTTTCTTAATCTCAGTGGAGATATTTACTGATAAACAGCTACCTACGCAGCATGTTCATGTCGTTCCTAAATGAGCTTTTATGTCTCTGACCTCACCACAAATCAGATTCTTCCGAGGAGTTCCCAGTACATTATCCTTTCCCCTGTGTAATTACCTTAACAAGCTCCAGCTGTTTTTATTCTCAGAAGGTTTACTCCCTGATATACAGCTGCCTACCCCCTTCGTAAGTGCAGGTCCTAAATGAGCTTTTTTCTCTGTTCCCTCAGCACAATCCAGATTCTTTTGGGGAGTTACCAGTACAGTAACCATACCAGGAAGTACTTAATTTATTAAGCTGCTGCTTTTCTTAATCTCAGTGGAGATATTTACTGATAAACAGCTACCTACGCAGCATGTTCATGTCGTTCCTAAATGAGCTTTTATCTCTCTGACCTCACCACAAATCAGATTCTCCTGAGGAGTTCCCAGTACATTATCCTTTCCCCTGTGTAATTACCTTAACAAGCTCCAGCTGTTTTTATTCTCAGAAGGTTACTCCCTCATATACAGCTGCCTACCCCCTTCGTAAGTGCAGGTCCTAAATGAGCTTTTTTCCTTGTTCCCTCAGCACAATCCAGATTCTTTTGCGGAGTTACCAGTACAGTAACCATACCAGGAAGTACTTAATTTATTACGCTACTGCTTTTCTTAATCTCAGTGGAGATATTTACTGATAAACAGCTACCTACGCAGCATGGTCATGTCGTTCCTAAATGAGCTTTTATCTCTCTGCCCTCACCACAAATCAGATTCTTCTGAGGAGTTCCCAGTACATTATCCTTTCCCCTGTGCAATTACCTTAACAAGCTCCAGCTGTTTTTATTCTCAGAAGGTTTACTCCAAGATATACAGCTGCCTACCCCCTAAGTAAGTGCAGGTCCTAAATGAGCTTTTTTCTCTGTTCCCTCACCACAATCCAGATTCTTTTGGGGAGTTACCAGTACAGTAACCATACCAGGAAGTACTTAATTTATTAAGCTACTGCTTTTCTTAATCTCAGTGGAGATATTTACTGATAAACAGCTACCTATGCAGCATGTTCATGTCGTTCCTAAATGAGCTTTTATCTCTCTGCCCTCACCACAAATCAGACTCTTCCGAGGAGTTCCCAGTACATTATCCTTTCCCCTGTGTAATTACCTTAACAAGCTCCAGCTGTTTTTATTCTCAGAAGGTTTACTCCCTGATATACAGCTGCCTACCCCCTTCATAATTGCAGGTCCTAAATGAGCTTTTTTCTCTGTTCCCTCACCACAATCCGGATTCTTTTGGGGAGTTACCAGTACAGTAACCATACCAGGAAGTACTTAATTTATTAAGCTACTGCTTTTCTTAATCTCAGTGGAGATATTTACTGATAAACAGCTACCTACGCAGCATGTTCATGTCGTTCCTAAATGAGCTTTTATCTCTCGGCCCTCACCACAAATGAGATTTTTCCGAGGAGCTCCCAGTACTTTATCCTTTCCCCTGTGTAATTACCTTAACAATCTCCAGCTGTTTTTATTCTCAGAAGGTTTACTCCCTGATATACAGCTGCCTACCCCCTTCGTAAGTGCAGGTCCTAAATGAGCTTTTTTCTCTGTTCCCTCACCACAATCCAGATTCTTTTGGGGCGTTACCAGTAAAGTAACCATACCAGGAAGTACTTAATTTATTTAGCTACTGCTTTTCTTAATCTCAGTGGAGATATTTACTGATAAACAGCTACCTACGCAGCATGTTCATGTCGTTCTTAAATGAGCTTTTATCTCTCTGCCCTCACCACAAATGAGATTCTTCTGAGGAGTTCCCAGTACATTATCCTTTCCCCTGTGTAATTACCTTAACAAGCTCCAGCTCTTTTTATTCTCAGAAGGTTTACTCCCTGATATACAGCTGCCTACCCCCTTCGTAAGTGCAGGTCCTCAATGAGCTTTTTTCTCTGTTCCCTCCCCACAATCCAGATTCTTTTGGGGAATTACCAGTACAGTAACCATACCAGGAAGTACTTAATTTATTAAGCTACTGCTTTTCTTAATCTCAGTGGAGATATTTACTGATAAACAGCTACCTACGCAGCATGTTCATGTCGTTCCTAAACGAGCTTTTATCTCTCTGTCCTCACCACAATACAGATTCTTCTGAGGACTTCCCAGTACATTATCCTTTCCCCTGTGTAATTACCTTAACAAGCTCCAGCTGTTTTTATTCTCAGAAGGTTTACTCCCTGATATACAGCTGCCTACCCCCTTCGTAAGTGCAGGTCCTAAATGAGCTTTTTTCTCTGTTCCCTCACCACAATCCAGATTCTTTTGGGGAGTTACCAGTACAGTAACCATACCAGAAAGTACTTAATTTATTAAGCTACTGCTTTTCTTAATCTCAGTGGAGATATTTACTGATAAACAGCTACCTACGCAGCATGTTCATGTCGTTCTTAAACGAGCTTTTATCTCTCTGCCCTCACCACAAATCAGATTCTTCTGAGGAGTTCCCAGTACATTATCCTTTCCCCTGTGTAATTACCTTAACAAGCTCCAGCTGTTTTTATTCTCAGAAGGTTTACTCCCTGATGTACAGCTGCCTACCCCCTTCGTAAGTGCAGGTCCTAAATGAGCTTTTTTCTCTGTTCCCTCACCACAATCCAGATTCTTTTGGGGAGTTACCAGTACAGTAACCATACCAGGAAGTACTTAATTTATTAAGCTACTGCTTTTCTTAATCTCAGTGGAGATATTTACTGATAAACAGCTACCTAGGCAGCATGTTCATGTCGTTCCTAAATGAGCTTTTATCTCTCTGCCCTCACCACGAATCAGATTCTTCTGAGGAGTTCCCAGTACATTATCCTTTCCCCTGTGTAATTACCTTAACAAGCTCCAGCTGTTTTTATTCTCAGAAGGTTTACTCCCTGATAAACAGCTGCCTACCCCCTTCGTAAGTGCAGGTCCTAAATGAGCTTTTTTCTCTGTTCCCTCACCACAATCCAGATTCTTTTGGGGAGTTACCAGTACAGTAACCATACCAGGAAGTACTTAATTTATTAAGCTACTGCTTTTCTTAATCTCAGTGGAGATATTTACTGATAAACAGCTACCTACGCAGCATGTTCATGTCGTTCCTAAATGAGCTTTTATGTCTCTGACCTCACCACAAATCAGATTCTTCCGAGGAGTTCCCAGTACATTATCCTTTCCCCTGTGTAATTACCTTAACAAGCTCCAGCTGTTTTTATTCTCAGAAGGTTTACTCCCTGATATACAGCTGCCTACCCCCTTCGTAAGTGCAGGTCCTATATGAGCTTTTTTCTCTGTTCCCTCAGCACAATCCAGATTCTTTTGGGGAGTTACCAGTACAGTAACCATACCAGGAAGTACTTAATTTATTAAGCTGCTGCTTTTCTTAATCTCAGTGGAGATATTTACTGATAAACAGCTACCTACGCAGCATGTTCATGTCGTTCCTAAATGAGCTTTTATCTCTCTGACCTCACCACAAATCAGATTCTCCTGAGGAGTTCCCAGTACATTATCCTTTCCCCTGTGTAATTACCTTAACAAGCTCCAGCTGTTTTTATTCTCAGAAGGTTACTCCCTCATATACAGCTGCCTACCCCCTTCGTAAGTGCAGGTCCTAAATGAGCTTTTTTCCTTGTTCCCTCAGCACAATCCAGATTCTTTTGCGGAGTTACCAGTACAGTAACCATACCAGGAAGTACTTAATTTATTACGCTACTGCTTTTCTTAATCTCAGTGGAGATATTTACTGATAAACAGCTACCTACGCAGCATGGTCATGTCGTTCCTAAATGAGCTTTTATCTCTCTGCCCTCACCACAAATCAGATTCTTCTGAGGAGTTCCCAGTACATTATCCTTTCCCCTGTGTAATTACCTTAACAAGCTCCAGCTGTTTTTATTCTCAGAAGGTTTACTCCCTGATATACAGCTGCCTACCCCCTTCGTAAGTGCAGGTCCTAATGAGCTTTTTTCTCTGTTCCCTCACCACAATCTAGATTCTTTTGGGGAGCTACCAGTACAGTAACCATACCAGGAAGTACTTAATTTATTAAGCTACTGCTTTTCTTAATCTCAGTGGGGATATTTACTGATAAACAGCTACCTATGCAGCAGGTTCATGTCGTTCCTAAATGAGCTTTTATCTCTCTGCCCTCACCACAAATCAGATTCTTCCGAGGAGTTCCCAGTACATTATCCTTTCCCCTGTGTAATTACCTTAACAAGCTCCAGCTGTTTTTATTCTCAGAAGGTTTACTCCCTGATATACAGCTGCCTACCCCCTTCGTAAGTGCAGGTCATAAATGAGCTTTTTTCTCTGTTCCCTCACCACAATCCAGATACTTCTGGGGAGTTACCAGTACAGTAACCATACCAGGAAGTACTTAATTTATTAAGCTACTGATTTTCTTAATCTCAGTGGAAATATTTACTAATAAACAGCTACCTACGCAGGATGTTCATGTCGTTCCTAAATGATCTTTTATCTCTCTGCCCTCACCACAAATCAGATTCTTCTGAGGAGTTCCCAGTACATTATCCTTTCCCCTGTGTAAATACCTTAACAAGTTCCAGCTGTTTTTATTCTCAGAAGGTTTACTCCCTGATATACAGCTGCCTACCCCCTTCGTAAGTGCAGGTCCTAAATGAGCTTTTTTCTCTGTTCCCTCACCACAATCCAGATTATTTGGGGAGTTACCAGTACAGTAACCATACCAGGAAGTACTTAATTTATTAAGCTACTGCTTTTCTTAATCTCAGTGGAGATATTTACTGATAAACAGCTACCTACGCAGCATGTTCATGTCGTTCCTAAATGAGCTTTTATCTCTCTGCCCTCAAAACAAATCAGATTCTTCTGAGGAGTTCCCAGTACATTATCCTTTCCCCTGTGTAATTACCTTAACAAGCTCCAGCTGTTTTTATTCTCAGAAGGTTTACTCCCTGATATACAGCTGCCTACCCCCTTCGTAAGTGCAGGTCCTAAATGAGCTTTTTTCTCTGTTCCCTCACCACAATCCAGATTCTTTTGGGGAGTTACCAGTACAGTAACCATACCAGGAAGTACTTAATTTATTAAGCTACTGCTTTTCTTCATCTCAGTGTAGATATTTACTGATAAACAGCTACCTACGCAGCATGTTCATGTCGTTCCTAAATGAGCTTTTATCTCTCTGCCCTCACCACAAATCAGATTCTTCTGAGGAGTTCCCAGTACATTATCCTTTCCCCTGTGTAATTACCTTAACAAGCTCCAGCTGATTTTATTCTCAGAAGGTTTACTCCCTGATATACAGCTGCCTACCCCCTTCGTAAGTGCAGGTCCTAAATGAGCTTTTTTCTCTGTTCCCTCACCACAATCCAGATTCTTTTGGGGAGTTACCACTACAGTAACCATTCCAGGAAGTACTTAATTTATTAAGCTACTGCTTTTCTTAATCTCAGTGGAGATATTTACTGATAAACAGCTACCTACGCAGCATGTTCATGTCGTTCCTAAATGAGCTTTTATCTCTCTGCCCTCACCACAAATCAGATTCTTCTGAGGAGTTCCCATTACATTATCCTTTCCCCTGTGTAATTACCTTAACCAGCTCCACCTGTTTTTATTCTCAGAAGGTTTACTCCCTGATATACAACTGCCTACCCCCTTCGTAAGTGCAGGTCCTAAATGAGCTTTTTTCTCTGTTCCCTCACCACAATTCAGATTCTTTTGGGGAGTTACCACTACAGTAACCATTCCAGGAAGTACTTAATTTATTAAGCTACTGCTTTTCTTAATCTCAGTGGAGATATTTACTGATAAACAGCTACCTACGCAGCATGTTCATGTCGTTCCTAAACGAGCTTTTATCTCTCTGCCCTCACCACAATACAGATTCTTCTGAGGACTTCCCAGTACATTATCCTTTCCCCTGTGTAATTACCTTAACAAGCTCCAGCTGTTTTTATTCTCAGAAGGTTTACTCCCTGATATACAGCTGCCTAACCCTTCGTAAGTGCAGGTCCTAAATGAGCTTTTTTCTCTGTTCCCTCACCACAATCCAGATTCTTTTGGGGAGTTACCAGTACAGTAACCATACCAGAAAGTACTTAATTTATTAAGCTACTGCTTTTCTTAATCTCAGTGGAGATATTTACTGATAAACAGCTACCTACGCAGCATGTTCATGTCGTTCTTAAACGAGCTTTTATCTCTCTGCCCTCACCACAAATCAGATTCTTCTGAGGAGTTCCCAGTACATTATCCTTTCCCCTGTGTAATTACCTTAACAAGCTCCAGCTGTTTTTATTCTCAGAAGGTTTACTCCCTGATGTACAGCTGCCTACCCCCTTCGTAAGTGCAGGTCATAAATGAGCTTTTTTCTCTGTTCCCTCACCACAATCCAGATTCTTTTGGGGAGTTACCAGTACAGTAACCATACCAGGAAGTACTTAATTTATTAAGCTACTGCTTTTCTTAATCTCAGTGGAGATATTTACTGATAAACAGCTACCTAGGCAGCATGTTCATGTCGTTCCTAAATGAGCTTTTATCTCTCTGCCCTCACCACGAATCAGATTCTTCTGAGGAGTTCCCAGTACATTATCCTTTCCCCTGTGTAATTACCTTAACAAGCTCCAGCTGTTTTTATTCTCAGAAGGTTTACTCCCTGATAAACAGCTGCCTACCCCCTTCGTAAGTGCAGGTCCTAAATGAGCTTTTTTCTCTGTTCCCTCACCACAATCCAGATTCTTTTGGGGAGTTACCAGTACAGTAACCATACCAGGAAGTACTTAATTTATTAAGCTACTGCTTTTCTTAATCTCAGTGGAGATATTTACTGATAAACAGCTACCTACGCAGCATGTTCATGTCGTTCCTAAATGAGCTTTTATGTCTCTGACCTCACCACAAATCAGATTCTTCCGAGGAGTTCCCAGTACATTATCCTTTCCCCTGTGTAATTACCTTAACAAGCTCCAGCTGTTTTTATTCTCAGAAGGTTTACTCCCTGATATACAGCTGCCTACCCCCTTCGTAAGTGCAGGTCCTAAATGAGCTTTTTTCTCTGTTCCCTCAGCACAATCCAGATTCTTTTGGGGAGTTACCAGTACAGTAACCATACCAGGAAGTACTTAATTTATTAAGCTGCTGCTTTTCTTAATCTCAGTGGAGATATTTACTGATAAACAGCTACCTACGCAGCATGTTCATGTCGTTCCTAAATGAGCTTTTATCTCTCTGACCTCACCACAAATCAGATTCTCCTGAGGAGTTCCCAGTACATTATCCTTTCCCCTGTGTAATTACCTTAACAAGCTCCAGCTGTTTTTATTCTCAGAAGGTTACTCCCTCATATACAGCTGCCTACCCCCTTCGTAAGTGCAGGTCCTAAATGAGCTTTTTTCCTTGTTCCCTCAGCACAATCCAGATTCTTTTGCGGAGTTACCAGTACAGTAACCATACCAGGAAGTACTTAATTTATTACGCTACTGCTTTTCTTAATCTCAGTGGAGATATTTACTGATAAACAGCTACCTACGCAGCATGGTCATGTCGTTCCTAAATGAGCTTTTATCTCTCTGCCCTAACCACAAATCAGATTCTTCTGAGGAGTTCCCAGTACATTATCCTTTCCCCTGTGCAATTACCTTAACAAGCTCCAGCTGTTTTTATTCTCAGAAGGTTTACTCCAAGATATACAGCTGCCTACCCCCTAAGTAAGTGCAGGTCCTAAATGAGCTTTTTTCTCTGTTCCCTCACTACAATCCAGATTCTTTTGGGGAGTTACCAGTACAGTAACCATACCAGGAAGTACTTAATTTATTAAGCTACTGCTTTTCTTAATCTCAGTGGAGATATTTACTGATAAACAGCTACCTATGCAGCATGTTCATGTCGTTCCTAAATGAGCTTTTATCTCTCTGCCCTCACCACAAATCAGACTCTTCCGAGGAGTTCCCAGTACATTATCCTTTCCCCTGTGTAATTACCTTAACAAGCTCCAGCTGTTTTTATTCTCAGAAGGTTTACTCCCTGATATACAGCTGCCTACCCCCTTCATAATTGCAGGTCCTAAATGAGCTTTTTTCTCTGTTCCCTCACCACAATCCGGATTCTTTTGGGGAGTTACCAGTACAGTAACCATACCAGGAAGTACTTAATTTATTAAGCTACTGCTTTTCTTAATCTCAGTGGAGATATTTACTGATAAACAGCTACCTACGCAGCATGTTCATGTCGTTCCTAAATGAGCTTTTATCTCTCGGCCCTCACCACAAATGAGATTTTTCCGAGGAGCTCCCAGTACTTTATCCTTTCCCCTGTGTAATTACCTTAACAAGCTCCAGCTGTTTTTATTCTCAGAAGGTTTACTCCCTGATATACAGCTGCCTACCCCCTTCGTAAGTGCAGGTCCTAAATGAGCTTTTTTCTCTGTTCCCTCACCACAATCCAGATTCTTTTGGGGCGTTACCAGTAAAGTAACCATACCAGGAAGTACTTAATTTATTTAGCTACTGCTTTTCTTAATCTCAGTGGAGATATTTACTGATAAACAGCTACCTACGCAGCATGTTCATGTCGTTCTTAAATGAGCTTTTATCTCTCTGCCCTCACCACAAATGAGATTCTTCTGAGGAGTTCCCAGTACATTATCCTTTCCCCTGTGTAATTACCTTAACAAGCTCCAGCTCTTTTTATTCTCAGAAGGTTTACTCCCTGATATACAGCTGCCTACCCCCTTCGTAAGTGCAGGTCCTCAATGAGCTTTTTTCTCTGTTCCCTCCCCACAATCCAGATTCTTTTGGGGAATTACCAGTACAGTAACCATACCAGGAAGTACTTAATTTATTAAGCTACTGCTTTTCTTAATCTCAGTGGAGATATTTACTGATAAACAGCTACCTACGCAGCATGTTCATGTCGTTCCTAAATGAGCTTTTATCTCTCTGCCCTCACCACAAATCAGATTCTTCTGAGGAGTTCCCAGTACATTATCCTTTCCCCTGTGTAATTACCTTAACAAGCTCCAGCTGTTTTTATTCTCAGAAGGTTTACTCCCTGATATACAGCTGCCTACCCCCTTCGTAAGTGCAGGTCCTAATGAGCTTTTTTCTCTGTTCCCTCACCACAATCTAGATTCTTTTGGGGAGCTACCAGTACAGTAACCATACCAGGAAGTACTTAATTTATTAAGCTACTGCTTTTCTTAATCTCAGTGGGGATATTTACTGATAAACAGCTACCTATGCAGCAGGTTCATGTCGTTCCTAAATGAGCTTTTATCTCTCTGCCCTCACCACAAATCAGATTCTTCCGAGGAGTTCCCAGTACATTATCCTTTCCCCTGTGTAATTACCTTAACAAGCTCCAGCTGTTTTTATTCTCAGAAGGTTTACTCCCTGATATACAGCTGCCTACCCCCTTCGTAAGTGCAGGTCATAAATGAGCTTTTTTCTCTGTTCCCTCACCACAATCCAGATACTTCTGGGGAGTTACCAGTACAGTAACCATACCAGGAAGTACTTAATTTATTAAGCTACTGATTTTCTTAATCTCAGTGGAAATATTTACTAATAAACAGCTACCTACGCAGGATGTTCATGTCGTTCCTAAATGATCTTTTATCTCTCTGCCCTCACCACAAATCAGATTCTTCTGAGGAGTTCCCAGTACATTATCCTTTCCCCTGTGTAAATACCTTAACAAGCTCCAGCTGTTTTTATTCTCAGAAGGTTTACTCCCTGATATACAGCTGCCTACCCCCTTCGTAAGTGCAGGTCCTAAATGAGCTTTTTTCTCTGTTCCCTCCCCACAATCCAGATTCTTTTGGGGAGTTACCAGTACAGTAACCATACCAGGAAGTATTTAATTTATTAAGCTACTGCTTTTCTTAATCTCAGTGGAGATATTTACTGATAAACAGCTACCTACGCAGCATGTTCATGTCGTTCCTAAATGAGCTTTTATCTCTCGGCCCTCACCACAAATCAGATTCTTCCGAGGAGCTCCCAGTACATTATCCTTTCCCCTGTGTAATTACCTTAACAAGCTCCAGCTGCTTTTATTCTCAGAAGGTTTACTCCCTGATATACAGCTGCCTACCCCCTTCGTAAGTGCAGGTCCTAAATGAGCTTTTTTCTCTGTTCCCTCACCACAATCCAGATTCATTTGGGGAGTTACCAGTACAGTAACCATACCAGGAAGTATTTAATTTATTAAGCTACTGCTTTTCTTAATCTCAGTGGAGATATTTACTGATAAACAGCTACCTACGCAGCATGTTCATGTCGTTCCTAAAGGAGCTTTTATCTCTCGGCCCTCACCACAAATCAGATTCTTCCGAGGAGCTCCCAGTACATTATCCTTTCCCCTGTGTAATTACCTTAACAAGCTCCAGCTGCTTTTATTCTCAGAAGGTTTACTCCCTGATATACAGCTGCCTACCCCCTTCGTAAGTGCAGGTCCTAAATGAGCTTCTTTCTCTGTTCCCTCACCACAATCCAGATTCTTTTGGGGAGTTATCAGTACAGTAACCATACCAGGAAGTACTTAATTTATTAAGCTACTGCTTTTCTTAATCTCAGTGGAGATATTTACTGATAAACAGCTACCTATGCAGCACGTTCATGTCGTTCCTAAATGAGCTTTTATCTCTCTGCCCTCACCACAAATCAGATTCTTCCGAGGAGTTCCCAGTACATTATCCTTTCCCCTGTGTAATTACCTTAACAAGCTCCAGCTGTTTTTATTCTCAGAAGGTTTACTCCCTGATATACAGCTGGCTACCCCCTTCATAAGTGCAGGTCCTAAATGAGCTTTTTTCTCTGTTCCCTCACCACAATCCAGATTCTTTTGGGGAGTTACCAGTACAGTAACCATACCAGGAAGTACTTAATTTATTAAGCTACTGCTTTTCTTAATCTCAGTGGAGATATTTACTGATAAACAGCTACCTACGCAGCATGTTCATGTCGTTCCTAAATGAGCTTTTATCTCTCTGCCCTCACCACAAATCAGATCCTTCTGAGGAGTTCCCAGTACATTATCCTTTCCCCTGTGTAATTACCTTAACAAGCTCCAGCTGTTTTTATTCTCAGAAGGTTTACTCCCTGATATACAGCTGCCTACCCCCTTCGTAAGTGCAGGTCCTAAATGAGCTTTTTTCTCTGTTCCCTCACCACAATCCAGATTCTTTTGGGGAGTTACCAGTACAGTAAACATACCAGGAGGTACTTAATTTATTAAGCTACTGCTTTCCTAATCTCAGTGGAGATATTTACTGAAAAACAGCTACCTACGCAGCATGTTCATGTCGTTCCTAAAGTGCTTTCATCTCTCTGCCCTCAACACAAATCAGATTCTTCTGAGGAGTTCCCAGTACATTATCCTTTCCCCTGTGTAATTACCTTAACAAGCTCCAGCTGGTTTTATTCTCAGAAGGTTTACTCCCTGATATACAGCTGCCTACCCCCTTCGTAAGTGCAGGTCCTAAATGAGCTTTTTTCTCTGTTCCCTCCCCACAATCCAGATTCTTTTGGGGAATTACCAGTACAGTAACCATACCAGGAAGTACTTAATTTATTAAGCTACTGCTTTTCTTAATCTCAGTGGAGATATTTACTGATAAACAGCTACCTACGCAGCATGTTCATGTCGTTCCTAAATGAGCTTTTATCTCTCTGCCCTCACCACAAATCAGATTCTTCTGAGGAGTTCCCAGTACATTATCCTTTCCCCTGTGTAATTACCTTAACAAGCTCCAGCTGTTTTTATTCTCAGAAGGTTTACTCCCTGATATACAGCTGCCTACCCCCTTCGTAAGTGCAGGTCCTAAATGAGCTTTTTTCTCTGTTCCCTCACCACAATCCAGATTCTTTGGGGAGCTACCAGTACAGTAACCATACCAGGAAGTACTTAATTTATTAAGCTACTGCTTTTCTTAATCTCAGTGGGGATATTTACTGATAAACAGCTACCTATGCAGCAGGTTCATGTCGTTCCTAAATGAGCTTTTATCTCTCTGCCCTCACCACAAATCAGATTCTTCCGAGGAGTTCCCAGTACATTATCCTTTCCCCTGTGTAATTACCTTAACAAGCTCCAGCTGTTTTTATTCTCAGAAGGTTTACTCCCTGATATACAGCTGCCTACCCCCTTCGTAAGTGCAGGTCCTAAATGAGCTTTTTTCTCTCTTCCCTCACCACAATCCAGATACTTTTGGGGAGTTACCAGTACAGTAACCATACCAGGAAGTACTTAATTTTTTAAGCTACTGCTTTTCTTAATCTCAGTGGAGATATTTACTGATAAACAGCTACCTACGCAGGATGTTCATGTCGTTCCTAAATGATCTTTTATCTCTCTGCCCTCACCACGAATCAGATTCTTCTGAGGAGTTCCCAGTACATTATCCTTTCCCCTGTGTAATTACCTTAACAAGCTCCAGCTGTTTTTATTCTCAGAAGGTTTACTCCCTGATAAACAGCTGCCTACCCCCTTCGTAAGTGCAGGTCCTAAATGAGCTTTTTTCTCTGTTCCCTCACCACAATCCAGATTCTTTTGGGGAGTTACCAGTACAGTAACCATACCAGGAATTACTTAATTTATTAAGCTACTGCTTTTCTTAATCTCAGTGGAGATATTTACTGATAAACAGCTACCTACGCAGCATGTTCATGTCGTTCCTAAATGAGCTTTTATCTCTCTGCCCTCACCACAAATCAGATTCTTCCGAGGAGTTCCCAGTACATTATCCTTTCCCCTGTGTAATTACCTTAACAAGCTCCAGCTGTTTTTATTCTCAGAAGGTTTACTCCCTGATATACAGCTGCCTACCCCCTTCGTAAGTGCAGGTCCTAAATGAGCTTTTTTCTCTGTTCCCTCAGCACAATCCAGATTCTTTTGGGGAGTTACCAGTACAGTTACCATACCAGGAAGTACTTAATTTATTAAGCTGCTGCTTTTCTTAATCTCAGTGGAGATATTTACTGATAAACAGCTACCTACGCAGCATGTTCATGTCGTTCCTAAATGAGCTTTTATCTCTCTGACCTCACCACAAATCAGATTCTCCTGAGGAGTTCCCAGTACATTATCCTTTCCCCTGTGTAATTACCTTAACAAGCTCCAGCTGTTTTTATCTCAGAAGGTTACTCCCTCATATACAGCTGCCTACCCCCTTCGTAAGTGCAGGTCCTAAATGAGCTTTTTTCCTTGTTCCCTCAGCACAATCCAGATTCTTTTGCGGAGTTACCAGTACAGTAACCATACCAGGAAGTACTTAATTTATTACGCTACTGCTTTTCTTAATCTCAGTGGAGATATTTACTGATAAACAGCTACCTACGCAGCATGGTCATGTCGTTCCTAAATGAGCTTTTATCTCTCTGCCCTCACCACAAATCAGATTCTTCTGAGGAGTTCCCAGTACATTATCCTTTCCCCTGTGTAATTACCTTAACAAGCTCCAGCTGTTTTTATTCTCAGAAGGTTTACTCCAAGATATACAGCTGCCTACCCCCTAAGTAAGTGCAGGTCCTAAATGAGCTTTTTCTCTGTTCCCTCACCACAATCCAGATTCTTTTGGGGAGTTACCAGTACAGTAACCATACCAGGAAGTAGTTAATTTATTAAGCTACTGCTTTTCTTAATCTCAGTGGAGATATTTACTGATAAACAGCTACCTATGCAGCATGTTCATGTCGTTCCTAAATGAGCTTTTATCTCTCTGCCCTCACCACAAATCAGAGTCTTCCGAGGAGTTCCCAGTACATTATCCTTTCCCCTGTGTAATTACCTTAACAAGCTCCAGCTGTTTTTATTCTCAGAAGGTTTACTCCCTGATATACAGCTGCCTACCCCCTTCATAAGTGCAGGTCCTAAATGAGCTTTTTTCTCTGTTCCCTCACCACAATCCAGATTCTTTTGGGGAGTTACCAGTACAGTAACCATACCAGGAAGTACTTAATTTATTAAGCTACTGCTTTTCTTAATCTCAGTGGAGATATTTACTGATAAACAGCTACCTACGCAGCATGTTCATGTCGTTCCTAAATGAGCTTTTATCTCTCGGCCCTCACCACAAATGAGATTCTTCCGAGGAGCTCCCAGTACATTATCCTTTCCCCTGTGTAATTACCTTAACAAGCTCCAGCTGTTTTTATTCTCATAAGGTTTACTCCCTTTTATACAGCTGCCTACCCCCTTCGTAAGTGCAGGTCCTAAATGAGCTTTTTTCTCTGTTCCCTCACCACAATCCAGATTCTTTTGGGGCGTTACCAGTACAGTAACCATACCAGGAAGTACTTAATTTATTTAGCTACTGCTTTTCTTAATCTCAGTGGAGATATTTACTGATAAACAGCTACCTACGCAGCATGTTCATGTCGTTCTTAAATGAGCTTTTATCTCTCTGCCCTCACCACAAATGAGATTCTTCCGAGGAGTTCCCAGTACATTATCCTTTCCCCTGTGTAATTACCTTAACAAGCTCCAGCTCTTTTTATTCTCAGAAGGTTTACTCCCTGATATACAGCTGCCTACACCCTTCGTAAGTGTAGGTCCTAAATGAGCTTTTTTCTCTGTTCCCTCCCCACAATCCAGATTCTTTTGGGGAATTACCAGTACAGTAACCATACCAGGAAGTACTTAATTTATTAAGCTACTGCTTTTCTTAATCTCAGTGGAGATATTTACTGATAAACAGCTACCTACGCAGCATGTTCATTTCGTTCCTAAATGAGCTTTTATCTCTCTGCCCTCACCACAAATCAGATTCTTCTGAGGAGTTCCCAGTACATTATCCTTTCCCCTGTGTAATTACCTTAACAAGCTCCAGCTGTTTTTATTCTCAGAAGGTGTACTCCCTGATATACAGCTGCCTACCCCCTTCGTAAGTGCAGGTCCTAATGAGCTTTTTTCTCTGTTCCCTCACCACAATCTAGATTCTTTTGGGGAGCTACCAGTAAAGTAACCATACCAGGAAGTACTTAATTTATTAAGCTACTGCTTTTCTTAATCTCAGTGGGGATATTTACTGATAAACAGCTACCTATGCAGCAGGTTCATGTCGTTCCTAAATGAGCTTTTATCTCTCTGCCCTCACCACAAATCAGATTCTTCCGAGGAGTTCCCAGTACATTATCCTTTCCCCTGTGTAATTACCTTAACAAGCTCCAGCTGTTTTTATTCTCAGAAGGTTTACTCCCTGATATACAGCTGCCTACCCCCTTCGTAAGTGCAGGTCCTAAATGAGCTTTTTTCTCTGTTCCCTCACCACAATCCAGATACTTCTGGGGAGTTACCAGTACAGTAACCATACCAGGAAGTACTTAATTTTTTAAGCTACTGATTTTCTTAATCTCAGTGGAAATATTTACTAATAAACAGCTACCTACGCAGGATGTTCATGTCGTTCCTAAATGATCTTTTATCTCTCTGCCCTCACCACAAATCAGATTCTTCTGAGGAGTTCCCAGTACATTATCCTTTCCCCTGTGTAAATACCTTAACAAGCTCCAGCTGTTTTTATTCTCAGAAGGTTTACTCCCTGATATACAGCTGCCTACCCCCTTCGTAAGTGCAGGTCCTAAATGAGCTTTTTTCTCTGTTCCCTCCCCACAATCCAGATTCTTTTGGGGAGTTACCAGTACAGTAACCATACCAGGAAGTATTTAATTTATTAAGCTACTGCTTTTCTTAATCTCAGTGGAGATATTTACTGATAAACAGCTACCTACGCAGCATGTTCATGTCGTTCCTAAATGAGCTTTTATCTCTCGGCCCTCACCACAAATCAGATTCTTCCGAGGAGCTCCCAGTACATTATCCTTTCCCCTGTGTAATTACCTTAACAAGCTCCAGCTGCTTTTATTCTCAGAAGGTTTACTCCCTGATATACAGCTGCCTACCCCCTTCGTAAGTGCAGGTCCTAAATGAGCTTTTTTCTCTGTTCCCTCACCACAATCCAGATTCATTTGGGGAGTTACCAGTACAGTAACCATACCAGGAAGTATTTAATTTATTAAGCTACTGCTTTTCTTAATCTCAGTGGAGATATTTACTGATAAACAGCTACCTACGCAGCATGTTCATGTCGTTCCTAAAGGAGCTTTTATCTCTCGGCCCTCACCACAAATCAGATTCTTCCGAGGAGCTCCCAGTACATTATCCTTTCCCCTGTGTAATTACCTTAACAAGCTCCAGCTGCTTTTATTCTCAGAAGGTTTACTCCCTGATATACAGCTGCCTACCCCCTTCGTAAGTGCAGGTCCTAAATGAGCTTCTTTCTCTGTTCCCTCACCACAATCCAGATTCTTTTGGGGAGTTACCAGTACAGTAACCATACCAGGAAGTACTTAATTTATTAAGCTACTGCTTTTCTTAATCTCAGTGGAGATATTTACTGATAAACAGCTACCTATGCAACATGTTCATGTCGTTCCTAAATGAGCTTTTATCTCTCTGCCCTCACCACAAATCAGATTCTTCCGAGGAGTTCCCAGTACATTATCCTTTCCCCTGTGTAATTACCTTAACAAGCTCCAGCTGTTTTTATTCTCAGAAGGTTTACTCCCTGATATACAGCTGCCTACCCCCTTCATAAGTGCAGGTCCTAAATGAGCTTTTTTCTTTGTTCCCTCACCACAATCCAGATTCTTTTGGGGAGTTACCAGTACAGTAACCATACCAGGAAGTACTTAATTTATTAAGCTACTGCTTTTCTTAATCTCAGTGGAGATATTTACTGATAAACAGCTACCTACGCAGCATGTTCATGTCGTTCTTAAATGAGCTTTTAGCTCTCTGCCCTCACCACAAATCAGATCCTTCTGAGGAGTTCCCAGTACATTATCCTTTCCCCTGTGTAATTACCTTAACAAGCTCCAGCTGTTTTTATTCTCAGAAGGTTTACTCCCTGATATACAGCTGCCTACCCCCTTCGTAAGTGCAGGTCCTAAATGAGCTTTTTTCTCTGTTCCCTCACCACAATCCAGATTCTTTTGGGGAGTTACCAGTACAGTAAACATACCAGGAGGTACTTAATTTATTAAGCTACTGCTTTCCTAATCTCAGTGGAGATATTTACTGAAAAACAGCTACCTACGCAGCATGTTCATGTCGTTCCTAAAGTGCTTTCATCTCTCTGCCCTCAACACAAATCAGATTCTTCTGAGGAGTTCCCAGTACATTATCCTTTCCCCTGTGTAATTACCTTAACAAGCTCCAGCTGGTTTTATTCTCAGAAGGTTTACTCCCTGATATACAGCTGCCTACCCCCTTCATAAGTGCAGGTCCTAAATGAGCTTTTTTCTCTGTTCCCTCACCACAATCCAGATTCTTTTGGGGAGTTACCAGTACAGTAACCATACCAGGAAGTACTTAATTTATTTAGCTACTGCTTTTCTTAATCTCAGTGGAGATATTTACTGATAAATAGCTACCTACGCAGCATGTTCATGTCGTTCTTAAATGAGCTTTTATCTCTCTGCCCTCACCACAAATGAGATTCTTCCGAGGAGTTCCCAGTACATTATCCTTTCCCCTGTGTAATTACCTTAACAAGCTCCAGCTGTTTTTATTCTCAGAAGGTTTACTCCCTGATATACAGCTGCCTACCCCCTTCGTAAGTGCAGGTCCTAAATGAGCTTTTTTCTCTGTTCCCTCCCCACAATCCAGATTCTTTTGGGGAATTACCAGTACAGTAACCATACCAGGAAGTACTTAATTTATTAAGCTACTGCTTTTCTTAATCTCAGTGGAGATATTTACTGATAAACAGCTACTTACGCAGCATGTTCATGTCGTTCCTAAATGAGCTTTTATCTCTCTGCCCTCACCACAAATCAGATTCTAATGAGGAGTTCCCAGTACATTATCCTTTCCCCTGTGTAATTACCTTAACAAGCTCCAGCTGTTTTTATTCTCAGAAGGTTTACTCCCTGATATACAGCTGCCTACCCCCTTCGTAAGTGCAGGTCCTAAATGAGCTTTTTTCTCTGTTCCCTCACCACAATCCAGATTCTTTTGGGGAGCTACCAGTACAGTAACCATACCAGGAAGTACTTAATTTATTAAGCTACTGCTTTTCTTAATCTCAGTGGGGATATTTACTGATAAACAGCTACCTATGCAGCAGGTTCATGTCGTTCCTAAATGAGCTTTTATCTCTCTGCCCTCACCACAAATCAGATTCTTCCGAGGAGTTCTCAGTACATTATCCTTTCCCCTGTGTAATTACCTTAACAAGCTCCAGCTGTTTTTATTCTCAGAAGGTTTACTCCCTGATATACAGCTGCCTACCCCCTTCGTAAGTGCAGGTCCTAAATGAGCTTTTTTCTCTGTTCCCTCACCACAATCCAGATACTTTTGGGGAGTTACCAGTACAGTAACCATACCAGGAAGTACTTAATTTTTTAAGCTACTGATTTTCTTAATCTCAGTGGAGATATTTACTGATAAACAGCTACCTACGCAGGATGTTCATGTCGTTCCTAAATGATCTTTTATCTCTCTGCCCTCACCACAAATCAGATTCTTCTGAGGAGTTCCCAGTACATTATCCTTTCCCCAGTGTAAATACCTTAACAAGCTCCAGCTGTTTTTATTCTCAGAAGGTTTACTCCCTGATATACAGCTGCCTACCCCCTTCGTAAGTGCAGGTCCTAAATGAGCTTTTTTCTCTGTTCCCTCCCCACAATCCAGATTCTTTTGGGGAGTTACCAGTACAGTAACCATACCAGGAAGTACTTAATTTATTAAGCTACTGCTTTTCTTAATCTCAGTGGAGATATTTACTGATAAACAGCTACCTACGCAGCATGTTCATGTCGTTCCTAAATGAGCTTTTATCTCTCGGCCCTCACCACAAATCAAATTCTTCCGAGGAGCTCCCAGTACATTATCCTTTCCCCTGTGTAATTACCTTAACAAGCTCCAGCTGTTTTTATTCTCAGAAGGTTTACTCCCTGATATACAGCTGCCTACCCCCTTCGTAAGTGCAGGTCCTAAATGAGCTTTTTTCTCTGTTCCCTCACCCCAATCCAGATTCTTTTGGGGAGTTACCAGTACAGTAACCATACCAGGAAGTACTTAATTTATTAAGCTACTGCTTTTCTTAATCTCAGTGGAGATATTTATTGATACACAGCTACCTACGCAGCATGTTCATGTCGTTCCTTAATGAGCTTTTATCTCTCTGCCCTCACCACAAATCAGATTCTTCTGAGGAGTTCCCAGTACATTATCCTTTCCCCTGTGTAATTACCTTAAAAAGCTCCAGCTGTTTTTATTCTCAGAAGGTTTACTCCCTGATATACAGCTGCCTACCCCCTTTGTAAAGGCAGGTCCTAAATGAGCTTTTTTCTCTGTTCCCTCACCACAATCCAGATTCTTTTGGGGAGTTACCAGTACAGTAACCATACCAGGAAGTACTTAATTTATTAAGCTACTGCTTTTCTTAATCTCAGTGGAGATATTTACTGATAAACAGCTACCTACACAGCATGTTCATGTCGTTCCTGAATGGGCTTTTATCTCTCTGCCCTCACCACAAATCAGATTCTTCTGAGGAATTCCCAGTACATTATCCTTTCCCCTGTGTAATTACCTTAACAAACTCCAGCTGTTTTTATTCTCAGAAGGTTTTCTCCCTGATATACAGCTGCCTACCCCCTAAGTAAGTGCAGGTCATAATGAGCTTTTTTCTCTGTTCCCTCACCACAATCCAGATTCTTTTGGGGAGTTACCAGTACAGTAACCATACCAGGAAGTACTTAATTTATTAAGCTACTGCTTTTCTTAATCTCAGTGGAGATATTTACTGATAAACAGCTACCTATGCAGCATGTTCATGTCGTTCTTAAATGAGCTTTTATCTCTCTGCCCTCACCACAAATCAGATTCTTCCGAGGAGTTCCCAGTACATTATCCTTTCCCCTGTGTAATTACCTTAACAAGCTCCAGCTGTTTTTATTCTCAGAAGGTTTACTCCCTGATATACAGCAGCCTACCCCCTTCATAAGTGCAGGTCCTAAATGAGCTTTTTTCTCTGTTCCCTCACCACAATCCAGATTCTTTTGGGGAGTTACCAGTACAGTAACCATACCAGGAAGTACTTAATTTATTAAGCTACTGCTTTTCTTAATCTCAGTGGAGATATTTACTGATAAACAGCTACCTACGCAGCATGTTCATGTCGTTCTTAATGAGCTTTTATCTCTCTGCCCTCACCACAAATCAGATTCTTCTGAGGAGTTCCCAGTACATTATCCTTTCCCCTGTGTAATTACCTTAACAAGCTCCAGCTGTTTTTATTCTCAGAAGGTTTACTCCCTGATATACCGCTGCCTACCCCCTTCGTAAGTGCAGGTCCTAAATGAGCTTTTTTCTCTGTTCCCTCACCACAATCCAGATTCTTTTGGGGAGTTACCAGTACAGTAACCATACCAGGAAGTACTTAATTTATTAAGCTACTGCTTTTCGTAATCTCAGTGGAGATATTTACTGATAAACAGCTACCTACGCAGCATGTTCATGTCGTTCCTTAATGAGCTTTTATCTCTCTGCCCTCACCACAAATCAGATTCTTCTGAGGAGTTCCCAGTACATTATCCTTTCCCCTGTGTAATTACCTTAAAAAGCTCCAGCTGTTTTTATTCTCAGAAGGTTTACTCCCTGATATAGAGCTGCCTACCCCCTTTGTAAAGGCAGGTCCTAAATGAGCTTTTTTCTCTGTTCCCTCACCACAATCCAGATTCTTTTGGGGAGTTACCAGTAGAGTAACCATACCAGGAAGTACTTAATTTATTAAGCTACTGCTTTTCTTAATCTCAGTGGAGATATTTACTGATAAACAGCTACCTACGCAGCATGTTCATGTGGTTCCTGAATGAGCTTTTATCTCTCTGCCCTCACCACAAATCAGATTCTTCTGAGGAATTCCCAGTACATTATCCTTTCCCCTGTGTAATTACCTTAACAAACTCCAGCTGTTTTTATTCTCAGAAGGTTTACTCCCTGATATACAGCTGCCTACCCCCTAAGTAAGTGCAGGTCCTAAATGTGCTTTTTTCTCTGTTCCCCTCCCACAATCCAGATTCTTTTGGGGAGTTACCAGTACAGTAACCATACCAGGAAGTACTTAATTTATTTAGCTACTGCTTTTCTTAATCTCAGTGGAGAAATTTACTGATAAACAGCTACTTACGCAGCATGTTCATGTCGTTCTTAAATGAGCTTTTATATCTCTGCCCTCACCACAAATGAGATTCTTCCGAGGAGTTCCCAGTACATTATCCTTTCCCCTGTGTAATTACCTTAACAAGCTCCAGCTGTTTTTATTCTCAGAAGGTTTACTCCCTGAAATACAGCTGCCTACCCCCTTCGTAAGTGCAGGTCCTAAATGAGCTTTTTTCTCTGTTCCCTCACCACAATCCAGATACTTTTGGGGAGTTACCAGTACAGTAACCATACCAGGAAGTTCTTAATTTTTTAAGCTACTGATTTTCTTAATCTCAGTGGAGATATTTACTGATAAACAGCTACCTACGTAGGATGTTCATGTCGTTCCTAAATGATCTTTTATCTCTCTGCCCTCACCACAAATCAGATTCTTCTGAGGAGTTCCAAGTACATTATCCTTTCCCCTGTGTAAATACCTTAACAAGCTCCAGCTGTTTTTATTCTCAGAAGGTTTACTCCCTGATATACAGCTGCCTACCCCCTCGTAAGTGCAGGTCCTAAATGAGCTTTTTTCTCTGTTCCCTCCCCACAATCCAGATTCTTTTGGGGAGTTACCAGTACAGTAACCATACCAGGAAGTACTTAATTTATTAAGCTACTGCTTTTCTTAATCTCAGTGGAGATATTTACTGATAAACAGCTACCTACGCAGCATGTTCATGTCGTTCCTAAATGAGCTTTTATCTCTCGGCCCTCACCACAAATCAGATTCTTCCGAGGAGCTCCCAGTACATTATCCTTTCCCCTGTGTAATTACCTTAACAAGCTCCAGCTGTTTTTATTCTCAGAAGGTTTACTCCCTGATATACAGCTGCCTACCCCCTTCGTAAGTGCAGGTCCTAAATGAGCTTTTTTCTCTGTTCCCTCACCCCAATCCAGATTCTTTTGTGGAGTTACCAGTACAGTAACCATACCAGGAGAGTACTTAATTTATTAAGCTACTGCTTTTCTTAATCTCAGTGGAGATATTTATTGATAAACAGCTACCTACGCAGCATGTTCATGTCGTTCCTTAATGAGCTTTTATCTCTCTGCCCTCACCACAAATCAGATTCTTCTGAGGAGTTCCCAGTACATTATCCCTTTCCCCTGTGTAATTACCTTAAAAAGCTCCAGCTGTTTTTATTCTCAGAAGGTTACTCCCTGATATACAGCTGCCTACCCCCTTCGTAAGTGCAGGTCCTAAATGAGCTTTTTTCTCTGTTCCCTCCCCACAATCCAGATTCTTTTGGGGAGTTACCAGTACAGTAACCATACCAGGAAGTACTTAATTTATTAAGCTACTGCTTTTCTTAATCTCAGTGGAGATATTTACTGATAAACCACTACCTACGCAGCATGTTCTTGTCGTTCCTGAATGAGCTTTTATCTCTCTGCCCTCACCACAAATCAGATTCTTCTGAGGAATTCCCAGTACATTATCCTTTTCCCCTGTGTAATTACCTTAACAAACTCCAGCTGTTTTTATTCTCAGAAGGTTTACTCCCTGATATACAGCTGTCTACCCCCTAAGTAAGTGCAGGTCCTAAATGTGCTTTTTTCTCTGTTCCCTCCCCACAATCCAGATTCTTTTGGGGACTTACCAGTACAGTAACCATACCAGGAAGTACTTAATTTATTAAGCTACTGCTTTTCTTAATCTCAGTGGAGATATTTACTGATAAACAGCTACCTACGCAGCATGTTCATGTCGTTCCTAAATAAGCTTTTATCTCTCTGCCCTCACCACAAATCAGATTTTTCTGAGGAGTTCCCAGTACATTATCGTTTCCCTGTGTAATTACCTTAACAAGCTCCAGCTGTTTTTATTCTCAGAAGGTTTACTCCCTGATATACAGCTGCCTACCCCCTTCGTAAAGGCAGGTCCTAAATGAGCTTTTTTCTCTGTTCCCTCACCACAATCCAGATTCTTTTGGGGAGTTACCAGTACAGTAACCATACCAGGAAGTACTTAATTTATTAAGCTACTGCTTTTCTTAATCTCAGTGGAGATATTTACTGATAAACAGCTACCTACGCAGCATGTTCATTCGTTCCTGAATGAGCTTTTATCTCTCTGCCCTCACCACAAATCAGATTCTTCTGAGGAATTCCCAGTACATTATCCTTTCCCCTGTGTAATTACCTTAACAAACTCCAGCTGTTTTTATTCTCAGAAGGTTTACTCCCTGATATACAGCTGCCTACCCCCTAAGTAAGTGCAGGTCATAAATGAGCTTTTTTCTCTGTTCCCTCACCACAATCCAGATTCTTTTGGGGAGTTACCAGTACAGTAACCATACCAGGAAGTACTTAATTATTAAGCTACTGCTTTTCTTAATCTCAGTGGAGATATTTACTGATAAACAGCTACCTATGCAGCATGTTCATGTCGTTCCTAAATGAGCTTTTATCTCTCTGCCCTCACCACAAATCAGATTCTTCCGAGGAGTTCCCAGTACATTATCCTTTCCCCTGTGTAATTACCTTAACAAGCTCCAGCTGTTTTTATTCTCAGAAGGTTTACTCCCTGATATACAGCTGCCTACCCCCTTCATAAGTGCAGGTCCTAAATGAGCTTTTTTCTCTGTTCCCTCACGACAATCCAATTTCTTTTGGGGAGTTACCAGTACAGTAACCATACCAGGAAGTACTTAATTTATTAAGCTACTGCTTTTCTTAATCTCAGTGGAGATATTTACTGATAAACAGCTACCTACGCAGCATGTTCATGTCGTTCCTAAATGAGCTTTTATCTCTCTGCCCTCACCACAAATCAGATCCTTCTGAGGAGTTCCCAGTACATTATCCTTTCCCCTGTGTAATTACCTTAACAAGCTCCAGCTGTTTTTATTCTCAGAAGGTTTACTCCCTGATATACAGCTGCCTACCCCCTTCGTAAGTGCAGGTCCTAAATGAGCTTTTTTCTCTGTTCCCTCACCACAGTCCAGATTCTTTTGGGGAGTTACCAGTACAGTAAACATACCAGGAGGTACTTAATTTATTAAGCTACTGCTTTCCTAATCTCAGTGGAGATATTTACTGAAAAACAGCTACCTACGCAGCATGTTCATGTCGTTCCTAAAGTGCTTTCATCTCTCTGCCCTCAACACAAATCAGATTCTTCTGAGGAGTTCCCAGTACATTATCCTTACCCCTGTGTAATTACCTTAACAAGCTCCAGCTGTTTTTATTCTCAGAAGGCTTACTCCCTGATTATACAGCTGCCTACCCCCTTCGTAAGTGAAGGTCCTAAATGAGCTTTTTTCTCTTTGCCTCACCACAATCCAGTTTCTTTTGGGGAGTTACCAGTACAGTAACCATACCAGGAAGTACTTAATTTATTAAGCTACTGCTTTTCTTAGTCTCAGTGGAGATATTTACTGATAAACAGCTACCTACGCAGCATGTTCATGTCGTTCCTAAATGAGCTTTTATCTCTCTGCCCTCACCACAAATCAGATTCTTCTGACGAGTTCCCAGTACATTATCCTTTCCCCTGTGTAATTACCTTAACAAGCTCCAGCTGTTTTTATTCTCAGAAGGTTTACACCCTGATATACAGCTGCCTACCCCCATTTTAAGTGCAGGTCCTAAATGAGCTTTTTCCTCTATTCCCTCACCACAATCCAGATTCTTTTGGGGAGTTACCAGTACAGTAACCATACCAGGAAGTACTTAATTTATTAAGCTACTGCTTTTCTTAATTTCAGTGGAGATATTTACTGATAAACAGCTACCTACGCAGCATGTTCATGTCGTTCCTAAATGAGCTTTTATCTCTCTGCCCTCACCACAAATCAGATTCTTCTGAGGAGTTCCCAGTACATTATCCTTTCCCCTGTGTAATTACCTTAACAAGCTCCAGCTGTTTTTATTCTCAGAAGGTTACTCCCTGATATACAGCTGCCTACCCCCTAAGTAAGTGCAGGTCCTAAATGAGCTTTTTTCTCTGTTCCCTCACCACAATCCAGATTCTTTTGGGGAGTTACCAGTACAGTAACCATACCAGGAAGTACTTAATTTATTAAGCTACTGCTTTTCTTAATCTCAGTGGAGATATTTACTGATAAACAGCTACCTACGCAGCATGTTCATGTCGTTCCTAAATGAGCTTTTATCTCTCTGCCCTCACCACAAATCAGATTCTTCTCAGGAGTTCCCAGTACATTATCCTTTCCCCTGTGTAATTACCTTAACAAGCTCCAGCTGGTTTTATTCTCAGAAGGTTACTCCCTGATATACAGCTGCCTACCCCCTTCGTAAGTGCAGGTCCCTAAATGAGCTTTTTTCTCTGTTCCCTCACCACAATCCAGATTCTTTTGGGGAGTTACCAGTACAGTAACCATACCAGGAAGTACTTAATTTATTTCGCTACTGCTTTTCTTAATCTCAGTGGAGAAATTTACTGATAAACAGCTACTTACGCAGCATGTTCATGTCGTTCTTAAATGAGCTTTTATATCTCTGCCCTCACCACAAATGAGATTCTTCCGAGGAGTTCCCAGTACATTATCCTTTTCCCTGTGTAATTACCTTAACAAGCTCCAGCTCTTTTTATTCTCAGAAGGTTTACTCCCTGATATACAGCTGCCTACCCCCTTCGTAAGTGCAGGTCCTAAATGAGCTTTTTTCTCTGTTCCCTCCCCACAATCCAGATTCTTTTGGGGAATTACCAGTATAGTAACCATACCAGGAAGTACTTAATTTATTAAGCTACTGCTTTTCTTAATCTCAGTGGAGATATTTACTGATAAACAGCTACCTACGCAGCATGTTCATGTCGTTCCTAAATGAGCTTTTATCTCTCTGCCCTCACCACAAATCAGATTCTTCTGAGGAGTTCCCAGTACATTATCGTTTCCCCTGTGTAATTACCTTAACAAGCTCCAGCTGTTTTTATTCTCATAAGGTTTACTCCCTGATATACAGCTGCCTACCCCCTTCGTAAAGGCAGGTCCTAAATGAGCTTTTTTCTCTGTTCCCTCACCACAATCCAGATTCTTTTGGGGAGTTACCAGTACAGTAACCATACCAGGAAGTACTTAATTTATTAAGCTACTGCTTTTCTTAATCTCAGTGGAGATATTTACTGATAAACAGCTACCTACGCAGCATGTTCATGTCGTTCCTGAATGAGCTTTTATCTCTCTGCCCTCACCACAAATCAGATTCTTCTGAGGAATTCCCAGTACATTATCCTTTCCCCTGTGTAATTACCTTAACAAACTCCAGCTGTTTTTATTCTCAGAAGGTTTACTCCATGATATACAGCTGCCTACCCCCTAAGTAAGTGCAGGTCATAAATGAGCTTTTTTCTCTGTTCCCTCACCACAATCCAGATTCTTTTGGGGAGTTACCAGTACAGTAACCATACCAGGAAGTACTTAATTTATTAAGCTACTGCTTTTCTTAATCTCAGTGGAGATATTTACTGATAAACAGCTACCTATGCAGCATGTTCATGTCGTTCCTAAATGAGCTTTTATCTCTCTGCCCTCACCACAAATCAGATTCTTCCGAGGAGTTCCCAGTACATTATCCTTTCCCCTGTGTAATTACCTTAACAAGCTCCAGCTGTTTTTATTCTCAGAAGGTTTACTCCCTGATATACAGCTGCCTACCCCCTTCATAAGTGCAGGTCCTAAATGAGCTTTTTTCTCTGTTCCCTCACCACAATCCAGATTCTTTTGGGGAGTTACCAGTACAGTAACCATACCAGGAAGTACTTAATTTATTAAGCTACTGCTTTTCTTAATCTCAGTGGAGATATTTACTGATAAACAGCTACCTACGCAGCATGTTCATGTCGTTCCTAAATGAGCTTTTATCTCTCTGCCCTCACCACAAATCAGATCCTTCTGAGGAGTTCCCAGTACATTATCCTTTCCCCTGTGTAATTACCTTAACAAGCTCCAGATGTTTTTATTCTCAGAAGGTTTACTCCCTGATATACAGCTGCCTACCCCCTTCGTAAGTGCAGGTCCTAAATGAGCTTTTTTCTCTGTTCCCTCACCACAATCCAGATTCTTTTGGGGAGTTACCAGTACAGTAAACATACCAGGAGGTACTTAATTTATTAAGCTACTGCTTTCCTAATCTCAGTGGAGATATTTACTGAAAAACAGCTACCTATGCAGCATGTTCATGTCGTTCCTAAAGTGCTTTCATCTCTCTGCCCTCAACACAAATCAGATTCTTCTGAGGGAGTTCCCAGTACATTATCCTTACCCCTATGTAATTACCTTAACAAGCTCCAGCTGTTTTTATTCTCAGAAGGCTTACTCCCTGATATACAGCTGCCTACCCCCTTTGTAAGTGAAGGTCCTAAATGAGCTTTTTTCTCTGTTGCCTCACCACAATCCAGTTTCTTTTGGGGAGTTACCAGTACAGTAACCATACCAGGAAGTACTTAATTTATTAAGCTACTGCTTTTCTTAGTCTCAGTGGAGATATTTACTGATAAACAGCTACC